>NC_092045.1:54374384-54674384 GCF_003086295.3 Arachis hypogaea
TCACCCCCAACAATGGGTTTAGAGACTCATGCCGTCAAAGAGTATGTAATTCAGATCTGAAAATGTCATGAGGTACAAGAATGTCTGTAAAAGTTGTTTAAATAGTAAACTAGTAACCTAGGTTTACAGAAAATGAATAAACTAAGATAATTGGTGCAGAAATCCACTTCTGGGGCCCACTTGGTGTGTGCTGGGGCTGAGATTAAAGCTTTCCACGTTGAAGGCTGTTCTGGCGTCAAACTCCAGGTTATGACGTGTTTTGGGCGTTCAACTCCGGATAATGACGTTTTTCTGGCGTTTAACTCCAGACAGCAGCATGAACTTGGCGTTTAACGCCAAGTTACGTCGTCTATTCTGCGCAAAGTATGGACTATTATATATTCTGCAAAGCCCTGGATGTCTACTTTCCAACGCCGTTGAGAGCGCGCCAATTGGACTCCTGTAGCTCCAGAAAATCCATTTCGAGTGCAGGGAGGTCAGGATCCAACAGCATCAGCAGTCCTTTTTCAGCCTAAGTCAGATTTTTGCTCAGCTCCCTCAATTTCAGCCAGAAAATACCTGAAATCACAGAAAAACACACAAACTCATAGTAAAGTCCAGAAATATGATTTTTGCCTAAAAACTAATAATATTCTACTAAAAATTAACTAAAACATGCTAAAATCTACATGAAATTACCCCCAAAAAGCGTATAAAATATCCGCTCATCAGCGCGCGTGCCGATTCTGTCCTTGCCCACTTTAATGAAATCGTCCCAGCGGTTTTAGGAGCCATGTGGCCCAATCCAACTCATTTCTGATGCTATTTAAGTCAAGTATTGAAGCTTTTAGATACTTTTGATCATTAGCTTAGTTTTAGAGTTAGAGTTAGTTTTAGAGAGAGAAGCTCTCACTTCTCTCTAGGATTAGGAATTAGGGTTAGATTAGGATCTCATAGTTCTAGGTTCAATTCAAGTCTCCTTCTACTTCTACCTTCAATTGATGATTGCCACACTTTGGTTCTTCTTTCTATCCCTATCCTCTTGTTGTAATTTCTCTTATTTTGTTTCTAGGTTTTGTAATTGAGATATTCTTGTTCTTTTGTTTTCTTCTAATAATGCAATTTGAGATAATTCATGTGATTGTGATGTTGTTGATTGTTGTTTTGTTAATTCTTTGTAATTGTTGGTTGTTAATCCCTTTTATTCTCACAAATAAAATGCTTTCCTTCATTACCCTCCAAGTGTTTGATGAAATGCTTGAGAGGATGTTAGAGTAGGATTTTATGTTCTTGGCTTGAGAAGGTAACTTAGGATTTCTTGAGTCACTAGTGTCCAATTGATTGCTAGTTGATAGCCATTAACTCTAGCCTTCATTAATCCAATTAGTGGAAAGCTAGGACTTATGGACTAGGATTGATATAACTCACTTGACTTTCCTTTGTTAATTGATTTAAGGATGACTAAGTGGGATTAATCCTTGCAACTACCATACTTGTGGCTAGTGATAATGATGAAGACCCTTGACAACCAAATCTTGCCAAGACCATTTTGTTAATAAAGTTTTCTTACCATTTACTATTCATGTTTCTCATCTAAAACCCCAAATATAACTCACAACCAATAACAAGACACTTTATTGTAAATCCTAGGGAGAACGACCCGAGGTTTAAATACTTCGGTTTATAGATTTTAGGGGTTTGTACTTGTGACAAACAAATTTTTGTATGAGAGGATTATTGTTGGTTTAGAGACTATACTTCAACGAGATTTCATTTGTAAAATTCTAAACCGTCAAAAATCCGATCGTCACCGTCCACCCTATCCTTCTCAAGGCCAAAACCACTACCCTCATGGTAGTAATCAACATCAAGGGTGGAGGGATAATGTGCAAGGAAGCAATCAAAACCAAAGGTGGAACAACTCTTCTTCTCATCACAACTACAACCAATCTTCATCTCAATACCACCACAACAACAACAACTACCAAGCCAACCAAAATCACCACAACCAAAACCAAAATAACTACACCAAGTACCAAGCACCACACCATAAACAACAAACTAACCAAGCCTCTCCACCTTCCACCAATCAAGTTGACGAGCTTAGAGCCGCTATGGATAAACGGGATGAGGGCTATAAGGCTCAATTCGAGGCCATGAGTGCTCAATTGGCCAATCTTACTGACATGATCTCGAAGATGTCCATGTCCTCCTCCAACAACACCAACCAACCCTCAAGTTCTTCCAACCTTCCATCCCAACCCCAACCAAACCCAAAGGGCGGTCTCAACACGATCACTCTATGGTCGGGAACTACATTGGAGGAGATACTTCCAAGGGTCTTGGAGGACATTCATGAGGAAAAAGTGATTGTTGAAGCTCCACATGAAAAGGGGGAGGTAGACAAAAGGCATTAGGAAGAAGGAGTAAACCTTAAGGAACCCAATAGGAAAGCTCTAGTGGATGAGTCCATCCCTATTCCATGCCATTCCATGGTGAAGAAAGCAAAGAAGACACCGGAATTTGATTTGAACATGCTTTAAGTGTTCAAGAAGGTTGAGGTAACCATACCACTTCTTGATGCTATTCAACAAATTTCAAAGTATGCAAAATTCTTGAAAGACTTATGCACACACAAGGATAAGATAGGAGAATTGGAGACATTATCCTTGGGTAGTTCAATTTCTTCCTTGATGGAACCTATTCCAAAGAAATATGGTGACCCTGGGCCTTGTTTGGTGTCTTGTTGTATTGGTGGACACACTTTTCATGATTGTATATGTGATCTTGGTGCTTGTGCAAGCATCATGCCACTTTCTACCTTTGTGCAGTTGAATTTAGCTCCATTAAAGAAGTCGGCGGCAAGGTTTGCCTTGGCCAATAAAAGTATAATCACGGTAACAGGAATAGCCGAAGATGTACTTATGGCGATCAAGGATTTGATCTTTTCGGTTGACTTTTACATCCTTGAAATGCCTCCAACAGAAAATAGAAGCTCATCCTCCGTTCTACTTGGTAGACCCTTCCTTAAGACCTCTAAATTCAAGTTAGATGCCTTCACCAACACATATTCCTTTTAGGTTGGAGACAAGACTATCAAGTTCAATTTAGAAGAAGCCATGAAGCATCCCCCCGAAGAGCATTCCGTTCTCCGATGTGATGTAATTGATGAAGTGCTAGCGGAAGTGCAAGAAGAAGACCATAACAAGTTGTACTACCATATTGTTAAAGAGACGGATGACTGATGAACCACTATTTTATGGTTTATATTCTGCTAAATTGAGTGGATTTTATCAATCTTTCGTACACTTATTTATACTAATTGCATGAGTTTACGTTCTCCTTCCTGATTTTGTGCCATGATTGAAAACATGCTTCTTTGGCCTTATATTTGCTAATATTAATCCTCTCTTATTACCATTAGATACCGTGATATGTGTGTTAAGTGATTTCAGAGATTATAGGGCATGAATGACTCAGAGGATGGAAAGGAAGCATGCAAAAGTGGAAGGAATACAAGAAGTTGAAGGAACTGAAAAGCTGTCAGCCTGACCCTCTCGCACTAAAATGATCATAACTTGAGCTACATAGATCCAAATGATGCGGTTCCATTTGTGTTGGAAAGCTAACGTCCGGGGCTTCGATTTGATATATAATTCGCCATAGTGACCGTACAGATAGGCGACGCGAACACAAACGCAAATGTAAATGCGAATCTCATTCCACGCAAATGCGTGGACGACACTTCCGCATCACTTTCCCGCGACCTGTACGTATCAGATTTCGAAATTAGCAATTTCTGGGTTGTTTCTGACCCATTTTTTGGCCCAGAGAACACAGATTAGAGGCTATAAAGTGGGGGAATGCATCCATTCATAATCATTCATTCATAATTCACTTTTCATAATGTTAGATTTAGTTTTTAGAGAGAGAGGCTCTCTCCTCTCTCTTAGGATTAGGATTAGGATTCCTCTTAAAGGACTTAGGAATATTTTTATCTTCTTCAATTACAGGTTCAATGTTCCTTTTATTTGCTTTCTCAATTTAGTTTATAAACTCTTCATGTTTAGATTGATTCCCTATTTATTACAATTTGAGGTATTTCAGACTTATGATTGCTTTCTTTAATTTATGTTATTGATGCTTGGGCTCTATCCAAATTATTTTCATTCGAGTAGATTTTCTTCCCTTTTGGCTTTGGTTGATTAATTGGTAACTCTTGAGTTGTCAAACTTATTGTTGACTGAAAATTATAATTCTTCAAGAATTAATTCGAGCTCCAATAACTCTAGCCTTTCCCAAGGAAAGACTAGGACCTGAGGAATCAAAATTAATTCATCACTTAACTTACCCTCATAGTTAGAGGTTAACAAGTGGGAGAAAAATCCAATTCTCATCACAATTGATAAGGATAACTAGGATAGGACTTCTAATTTCTCATATTTTGCCAAGAGTTTATTTTACAATTATTTATTTATTTTACTTGTCAATCAACATACTTCTTCCTTACTTTCAAAACCCCCAATTTACAAGACTCATAACCAATAAAAAGAACATACCTCCCTGCAATTCCTTGAGAAGACGACCCGAGGTTTAAATACTTCAGTTATCAATTCCAAAGGGGTTTGTTAATTGTGACAACCAAAACTTTTGTAAGAAAGGTTGATTGCTTGGTTTAGAAACTATACTTGCAACGAGAATTTATTATAACTTCTAAACCATCAATCTTCCTCTCTTCAATAACCAAGAGGGTGAACATGAGGAAGTTGTTGAGAATGAACTCTGTGAGCTTGACAAAAAGGAACCTCAGCTTGAGGCAAAGAGCAAATTGAAGCCTCTCCCATCTCATTTGAAGTATGCTTTCTTAGAGGACAACCAAAAGTTTCCGGTCATTATTGCTAGTGAGCTTTCTAGTGAAGAAGAAGAAAAGCTCTTAGATGTTCTCAGAAAGCACAAGAAGGCAATTGGTTGGAGCTTAGCCGATCTTGTGGGGATTGACCCTCGCAAGTGCATGCATCGTATATATCTCAAAGAGGGAGCCAGGCTGGTTAGGTGATGAGCGGATAATTTATACGCTTTTTGGCATTGTTTTCATATAGTTTTTAGTAAGTTTGAGCTACTTTTAGGGATGTTTTCATTAGTTTTTATGTTAAATTCACATTTCTGGACTTTACTATGAGTTTGTGTGTTTTTCTGTGATTTCAGGTAAATTCTGACTGAAATTGAGGGATTTGAGCAAAACTCTGAAGAAGGCTGACAAAAGGACTGCTGATGCTGTTGGATTCTGACCTCCCTGCACTCGGAATGGATTTTCTGGAGCTACAGAACTCCAATTGGCGCGCGCTCAACGGCGTTGGAAAGTAGACATCCAGAGCTTTCCAGCAATATATAATAGTCCATGCTTTATTCGAAGAATGACGACGTAACTTGGCGTTGAACGCCAAGTTCATGCTGCTGTCTGGAGTTAAACGCCAGAAAAACGTCATGATCCGGAGTTGAACGCCCAAAACACGTCATAACCTGAAGTTTGACGCCAAGATATGCCTTAGCACGTGAATTCATCAAGCTCAGCCCAAGCACACACCAAGTGGGCCCCGGAAGTGGATTTATGCATCAATTACTTACTCATGTAAACCCTAGTAGCTAGTCTAGTATATATAGGACATTTATCTATTGTATTAGACATCCTGGATTGTAAATTGAATCCTGTGATCACGTTAGAGAGGGCTGGCCATTCGGCCATGCCTGGACTCTTTGCTTATGTATTTTCAACGGTGGAGTTTCTGCACACCATAGATTAAGGGTGTGGAGCTCTGCTGTACCTCAAGTATTAATGAAATTCTATCTTCTTTTATTCAATTCTCTTTTATTCTTATTCCAAGATATTCATTCGTACCCAAGAACATGATGAATGTGATGAGTCAGATTACCCTCATTATCATTCTCACTTATGAATGTGCGTGATTGACAACCATGTCCGTTCTACATGCAACAGAGCTTGAATGTGTATCTCTTAGATTCCCCAACAGAATCTTCGTGGTATAAGTTAGATAGTTGGCGGCATTCATCTGGATCCGGAAAGTCCAACCTTGTCTGTGGTGTTCCGAGTAGGATTCCGATCATGAATGACCGTGACGTGCTTCAAACTTTAACCTGCTGGGCGTTGGTGACAGACGCAAAAGAGGGATTCTATTCCAGTAGGAGCGGGAACCAACCGGTGATTAGCCGTACTGTGACAGAGTGCGTTGCATAGTTTTCACTGCGAGGATGGGATGTAGCCATCAGCCATGGGTGATGCCTCCAGACTGGTTAGCTGTGCGAGTGACAGCCGCACAGGTTATTTCCCCGTGAGGAATGAAAGTAGCCACAGTTGATGGTGAACCCCTATACAAAGCTTGCCATGGAAAGGAGTAAGAAGGATTGAGTAGAAGGAGTAGGAGAGCAGGCGTCCAAGAGCTCTACAGCATCTCCATCCGCTTATCTGAAATTCCCACCAATGAATCTGCAGAAGTCTTCTATCCCTTTTATTATTCCTTTTTATTTATTATAATTACAATTCCTCTTTTTTCTGCCTGACTGAGATTTGCAAGGTGACCATAGCTTGCTTCATACCAACAATCTCTGTGGATTCGACCCTTACTCACGTAAGGTTATTACTTGGACGACCCAGTACACTTGCTGGTTAGTTGAACGGAGTTGTGACTTCAAATAAACAGTGCCCTAAGAGTAAAATCATACAAGACCAAAAAGTCAATATCATTGATCACAATTTCGTCCACCAAGTTTTTGGCGCCGTTGCTGGGGATTGTTCGAGTATGGACAACTGACGGTTCATCTTGTTGCTCAGATTAGGTAATTTTCTTTTCAAAAATCTTTTTTTAAAAATTTTTCTTTTATTTTTCGTTTTTCTAAACTTTATTTTCGAAAAAATTAATAAAAATTCAAAAAAATTCATAAAATCATAAAAATCAAAAATATTTTGTGTTTCTTGTTTGAGTCTTGTGTTAATTTTTACGTTTGGTGTCAATTGCATGCTTTTAAAAATTTTTCTTGCATTTTTCGAAAATCTCATGCATTCATAGTGTTCTTCATGATCTTCAAGTTGTTCTTGACAAGTCTTCTTGTTTGATCTTGATGAATTCTTGTTTTGTGTCTTTTGTTGTTTTTCATGTGCATTTTTGCATCCATATTTTCCATGCATTAAAAATTTCTAAGTTTGGTGTCTTGCATGTTTTCTTTGCATCAAAATTTTTCAAAATTATGTTCTTGATGTTCATCATGATCTTCAAAAGTGTTCTTGGTGTTCATCTTGACGTTCATAGTATTCTTGCATGCATCTTGTGTCTTGATCCAAAATTTTCATGTTTTGGGTCATTTTTGTGTTTTTCATTAAAAATTCAAAAATCAAAAAAATATCTTTTCCTTATTTTCCTCCAAATTTTCGAAATTTTGGGTTGACTTGGTCAAAAAAATTTTTAAAATTAGTTGTTTCTTACAAGTCAAGTCAAAATTTCAATTTTAAAAATCTTATCTTTTCAAAATCTTTTTCAAAAATCATATCTTTTTCATTTTTTTTAAATTTCGAAAATTTCAAAAATTATTTTTCAAAATATTTTCAAAATCTTTTTCTTATCTTTTTATCAAATTTTCGAAAATTAGCTAACAATTAATGTGATTGGTTCAAAAATTTGAAGTTTGTTACTTTCTTGTTAAGAAAGGTTCAATCTTTAAGTTCTAGAATCTTATCTTGTAGTTTCTTGTTAGTTAAGTCAATTTTAAAATTAATTCTTTTTCAAAATATCTTTTTCAAATAAATCTTTTTATCTTTTATCTTATCTTTTTCAAAAATTTTATCTTTTTCAAAATTTGATTTCAAAATATCTTATCTGACTTCTTATCTTCTTATCTTTTTCAAAATTTGATTTCAATTCTTTTTCAATCAACTAACTAACTTTTTGTTTGTTCCTTATCTTTTTCAAAACCACCTAACTACTTTTCCCTCTTCTATTTTCGAAAATTCTCCCTCCCCTTTTCAAAAATTCTTTTTGTTTTAAATTTTAATTTTAATTACATTTTATTTCTAATTTTCGAAAATTACTAACTTCTTTTTCAAAAAATTATTTTCGAAAATTTTCTATCTCTTCTCTTCTTCTATTTAATTAATTGATTACTAACACTCCTCTTCACCTCTCTTCATTCATATCCTAACATCTCATCTCACATCTCTGCCATCCTCACAGTTGTGTTTCTTCCATTACATTACATTCTTTGTCTCCCCCTCTTCTTCTACCCCTTTCTTCTTCTACTAACATAAGGGAATCTCTATACTGTGACATAGAGGATTCCTTTTTCTTTTCTTGTTTTCTTCTCTTTCATAGGAGCAGGAACAGGGATAAAGGCACTCTTGTTGAAACAGACTGTGAAGTTGATTTTGGACCAGGTTCTGTGCACCAAATCTTGGGAGCCATTACCTTGGATTATTGAAGTAAAAAGAATAAATAAAGAAAATTAAGAGAAGCTAAATTACAACAATCCAGAAACAACCTTTCAGAAATTTTCGAACAGGAGAAGGACATGGCAGCCGCAAATAATAATGATAATAATGCAAGGAGAATGCTTGGTGACTTCACAAAGCCAACGTCCAAGTTTGATGGAAGAAGCATCTCCATTCCTGCCATTGGAGCCAATAACTTTGAGCTTAAGCCTCAACTAGTTGCTTTAATGCAACAAAACTGCAAGTTTTATGGACTTCCATCTGAAGATCTTTATCAGTTCTTAACTGAGTTCTTGCAAGTCTGTGATACTGTAAAGACGAATGGAGTTAATCCTGAAGTCTACAGACTCATGCTTTTCCCTTTTGCTGTAAGAGACAGAGCTAGAATATGGTTGGATTCACAACCTAAGGATAGCCTGGACTCTTGGGATAAGCTGGTCACTGCCTTCTTGGATAAATTCTTTCCTCCTCAAAAATTGAGCAAGCTGAGAGTGGATGTTCAAACCTTCAAACAAAAAGATGGTGAATCCCTCTATGAAGCTTGGGAAAGATACAAGCAGCTGACCAAGAGATGTCCATCTGACATGTTTTCAGAATGGACCCTATTAGATATATTCTATTATGGTCTCTCTGAATTTTCGAAAATGTCATTGGACCATTCTGCAGGTGGATCTATTCACCTGAAGAAAACGCCTGAAGAGGCTCAAGAACTCATTGACATGGTTGCAAACAACCAGTTCATGTATACCTCTGAGAGGAATTCCGTGAATAATGGGGTACCTCAGAAGAAAGGAGTTCTTGAAATTGATGCTCTGAATGCCATATTGGCTCAGAACAAAGTGTTGACTCAACAGGTCAACATGATCTCTCAAAATCTGAATGGATTGCAACATGCATCCAACAGTACTAGAGAGGTAGCTTCTGAAGAAGCTTATGATCCTGAGAACCCTGCCATGGCAGAGGTTAATTACTTAGGTGAACCTTATGGAAACACCTATAACCCATCATGGAGAAATCATCCAAATTTCTCCTGGAAGGATCAACAAAAACCTCAACAAGGTTTTAACAATGGTGGACGCAATAGGCTGAATAATAGTAAGCCATATCCATCATCTTCTCAGCAACAGACAGAGAACTCTGAACAAAATAATTCTAATTTAGCTAATATAGTCTCTGATCTGTCAAAGGCCACCTTCAGTTTCATGAATGAAACAAGATCCTCCATTAGAAATTTGGAGGCACAAGTAGGCCAGCTGAGTAAGAAAGTTATTGAAACTCCTCCCAGTATTCTCCCAAGTAATACAGAAGAGAATCCAAAAGGAGAGTGCAAAGCCATTGACTTAGTCAACATGGCCGAATGCATCAAGGAGGAGGAGGACGAAAATCCCAGTGAGGAAGACCTCCTGGGACGTCCTCCAAGCAAGAAGGAGCTTCCTATTAAGGATCCTGAGGAATCTGAGGCTCATACAGAGACCTTAGAGATTCCATTAAATCTCTTTCTGCCATTCATGAGCTCTGACTATTATTCATCCTCTGAAGAGGATGAAGATGTGACCGGTGAGCAAATTGCTCAATATCTAGGAGCTATCATGAAACTGAATGCCAAGCTATTTGGTAATGAGACTTGGGAAAGTGAACCTCCCTTGCTTATTAGTGATTTAGAGACTTGGATTCAGGAAACTCTACCTCAAAAGAAACAAGATCCTGGCAAGTTCTTGATACCTTGCACCATTGGCACCATGAGCTTTGAAAAAGCTCTGTGTGATCTTGGGTCAGGGATAAACCTTATGCCACTCTCTGTAATGGAGAAGCTAGGGATCATTGAGGTGCAACCTGCTTTGTTCTCACTGCAATTGGCAGATAAGTCAGTGAGACAAGCTCATGGGATAGTAGAGGACGTGCTTATAAAAGTTGAAGACTTTTACATCCCTGCTGATTTCCTAATCCTAGATACTAGGAAGGAAGATGATGAATGCATCATCCTAGGAAGACCTTTCCTAGCCACAGCAGAAGCTGTGATAGATGTCAACAGAGGAGAGTTAGTCCTTCAATTGAATGGAGAATACCTTGTGTTTCAAGCACATGGCAATCCCTCTGTGACAAAGGAGAATAAGCATGAAGAGCTTCTCTCAGTTCAAGGTCAAGAAGAGCCCACACAGTCAAACTCTAAGTTTGGTGTTGTGAAGCCACAACCAAACTCTAAGTTTGGTGTTCAAACCCCATATCCAAACTCTAAGTTTGGTGTTGGGACTAGACAACATTGACTGGATTGCTCTGTGGCTCCATGAGAGCCACTGTCAAGCTATTGACATTAAAGAAGCGCTTGTTGGGAGGCAACCCAATTTTATTTATCTAATTTTATTTTATTTTGTTTCTTTGTTATTTTTGTGTTTAATTAGGTACATGATCATGAGGAGTCACGAAAAAAAATCAAAAAAATTAAAAACAGAGTCAAAAACAGAAGAAAAAAATTTTTACCCTGGAGGACGCACGGGCCGGCGTTCAACGCCCAGAAGATGCATCTGGCGGGCGTTCAACGCCAGAACAGAGCATCTTCCTGGCGCTGAACGCCCAAAACAAGCAACATCCTGGCGTTTAACGCCAGGATGCGCACGCAGAGGACAATCTGGCGCTGAACGCCAGAAACAAGCTTGAAACTGGCGTTCAACGCCAGAATCAAGCATCACATGGGCGTTTAACGCCCAGAACATGCACCAATGGGCGTTTGAACGCCAGAATGGTGCATGAAGGCAATTTACACGCCTATAGGGTGAAGGAATGGTATTTCTTTTCACCTCAGGACCTGTGGACCCCACAGGATTCCCACCTCAGGATCTGTGGACCCCACAGGATCCCCACCTACCTTTTAATCCTATTCACACTCTCCTAATCCAAATCTCATTCTCAATGTCACCCTTCCCAAAAACCTTCACCAATCACATCAATTTCTCTTCCCAATTACCCCATGCACCATTCACATCAACCTCCTCTTCCCCATAAGCCCCACCTACCTCCATTACATTCAAATTCAATTTCCCACCCAAAATGGCCGAAACCTAACCCTCCCCCCCTCCCTATAAATACCTCTCCTTTCTTCTTCATTTTCACACAACACTACCCATTCTCCTCTCATATAGCCGAACCCACTTCTCTCCCTCTCTTCCAAATTCTCTTCTTCTTCTTCTACTCTTCTTTTCTTTTTTGCTCGAGGACGAGCAAATTTTAAGTTTGGTGTGGTAAAAAGCCTAAGCTTTTTATTTTTCATTCACCATCAATGGCACCCATGACCGGAGTTTCCTCAAGAATAGGAAAAGGGAAGGCAAAAGCTTCCACTTCCGAATCATGGGAAAAGGAGAGATTCATCTCCAAGAGCCACCAAGACCACTTCTATGATGTTGTGGCAAAGAAGAAGGTGATCCCTGAGGTCCCCTTCAAGCTCAAAAAGAATGAGTATCCGGAAATCCGACATGAGATCCAAAGAAGAGGGTGGGAAGTCATAACCAACCCCATGCAACAAGTCGGATTATTGATGGTTCAAGAGTTCTATGCTAATGCATGGATCACTAGGAACCATGATCAAAGTATGAACCCGAATCCAAAGAACTATCTCACAATGGTTCGGGGGAAATACTTAGATTTCAGTCCGGAAAATGTGAGGTTGGCGTTTCATCTACCCATGATGCAAGGTGATGAACGCCCCTACACAAGGAGGGTCAACTTCAATCAAAGGTTGGACCAAGTCCTAATGGACATTTGTGTGGAAGGCGCCCAATGGAGAGTAGACTCCAAAGGCAAACCAGTCCAACTAAGAAGACTGGACCTCAAGCCTGTAGCTAGAGGATGGCTGGAGTTCATCCAAAGATCCATCATCCCTACAAGCAACCGATCTGAAGTTACTGTGGATCGGGCCATCATGATTCATAGCATCATGATTGGAGAAGAAGTAGAGGTTCATGAAGTCATAGCCAATGAACTCTACAAAATAGCTGACAAGCCTTCATACATGGCACGGCTAGCCTTCCCCCACCTCATATGCCATCTATGTTATTCAGCTGGAGTTATCATAGATGGAGATGTCTCCATTGAAGAAGACAAGCCCATCACCAAGAAAAGGATGGAGCAAACAAGGGAAGTTCCTCACGGCCCCCAAGGAGAACATGAGGAAGTTCATCAACAAATGCCTCATGGAATGCACTTTCCTCCCAACAACTATTGGGAGCAACTCAGTACCTCCTTAGAAGACTTGAGCCAAAACGTGGAACAACTAAGGGTTGAACACCATGAACACGCCCTCACTCTCCAAGAAATAAGAGAAGATCAAAGAGCTATGAGAGAGGAGCAACAAAGGCAAGGAAGGGACATAGAAGAGTTGAAGAACATCATTGGTCCTTCAAGAAGAAGACGCCACTAGAGGTGGATTCATTCCTTGTTCTTTATTTTCTTTCTGTTTTCTGTTTTTAAGTATTATGTTTGTCTATGTTTTTGTGTTTCTACTTCATGATCATTAGTGTGTAAACCATGCCTTAAAGCTATGAATAAAATCCATTAGTCTTTCACCTCTCTTGAAAGAAAAATGTTTTAATTCAAAAGAACAAGAAGTACATAATTTTCAAAATTATTAGTGAATTTAATTTAATTATATTGATGTGGTGGCAATAATTTTTGTTTTCTGAATGAATGCTTGAACAGTGCATATTTCCGATCTTGTTGTTTATGAGTGTTAAAATTGTTGGCTCTTGAAAGAATGATGAACAAAGAGAAATGTTATTGATGAACTGAAAAATTCATGAATTGATTCTTGAAGCAAGAAAAAGCAGTGAAAAAAAAAAAGTGGCGAAAAAAAAATAAAATAGAAAGAAAAAGCAAGCAGAAAAAGCCAATAGCCCTTAAAACCAAAAGGCAAGGGTAGCAAGGATCCAAGGCTTTGAGCATCAATGGATAGGAGGGTCCAAGGAAATAAAATCCAGGCCTAAGCGGCTAAATCAAGCTGTCCCTAACCATGTGCTTGTGTCATGAAGGTCCAAGTGAAAAGCTTGAGACTGAGTGGTTAAAGTCGTGATCCAAAGCAAAAGAGTGTGCTTAAGAGCTCTGGACACCACTAACTGGGGACTTTAGCAAAGCTGAGTCACAATCTGAAAAGGTTCACCCAGTTATGTGTCTGTGGCATTTGTGTATCCGGTGGTAATACTGGAAGACAAAGTGCTTAGGGCCACAGCCAAGACTCATAAAGTAGCTGTGTTCAAGAATCAACATGCCTAACTAGGAAAGTCAATAATACTATCTGAAATTCGAAGTTCCTAGAGAAGCCAATCACTCTAAACTTCAAAGGAAAAAGTGAGATGCCAAAACTGTTCAGAAGCAAAAAGCTACAAGTCCCGCTCATCTAATTAAATTAATATTCATTGATATTTTGGACTTTATAGTATATTCTCTTCTTTTTATCCTATTTGATTTTCAGTTGCTTGGGGACAAGCAACAATTTAAGTTTGGTGTTGTGATGAGCGGATAATTTATACGCTTTTTGGCATTGTTTTCATATAGTTTTTAGTAAGTTTGAGCTACTTTTAGGGATGTTTTCATTAGTTTTTATGTTAAATTCACATTTCTGGACTTTACTATGAGTTTGTGTGTTTTTCTGTGATTTCAGGTAAATTCTGACTGAAATTGAGGGATTTGAGCAAAACTCTGAAGAAGGCTGACAAAAGGACTGCTGATGCTGTTGGATTCTGACCTCTCTGCACTCGGAATGGATTTTCTGGAGCTACAGAACTCCAATTGGCGCGCTCTCAACGGCGTTGGAAAGTAGACATCCAGAGCTTTCCAGCAATATATAATAGTCCATGCTTTATTCGAATAATGACGATGTAACTTGGCGTTGAACGCCAAGTTCATGCTGCTGTCTGGAGTTAAACGCCATAAAAACGTCATGATCCGGAGTTGAACGCCCAAAACACGTCATAACCTGAAGTTTGACGCCAAGATATGCCTTAGCACGTGAATTCATCAAGCTCAGCCCAAGCACACACCAAGTGGGCCCCGGAAGTGGATTTATGCATCAATTACTTACTCATGTAAACCCTAGTAGCTAGTCTAGTATATATAGGACATTTATCTATTGTATTAGACATCCTGGATTGTAAATTGAATCCTGTGATCACGTTAGAGAGGGCTGGCCATTCGGCCATGCCTGGACTCTTTGCTTATGTATTTTCAACGGTGGAGTTTCTGCACACCATAGATTAAGGGTGTGGAGCTCTGCTGTACCTCAAGTATTAATGAAATTCTATCTTCTTTTATTCAATTCTCTTTTATTCTTATTCCAAGATATTCATTCGTACCCAAGAACATGATGAATGTGATGAGTCAGATTACCCTCATTATCATTCTCACTTATGAATGTGCGTGATTGACAACCATGTCCGTTCTACATGCAACAGAGCTTGAATGTGTATCTCTTAGATTCCCCAACAGAATCTTCGTGGTATAAGTTAGATAGTTGGCGGCATTCATCTGGATCCGGAAAGTCCAACCTTGTCTGTGGTGTTCCGAGTAGGATTCCGATCATGAATGACCGTGACGTGCTTCAAACTTTAACCTGCTGGGCGTTGGTGACAGACGCAAAAGAGGGATTCTATTCCAGTAGGAGCGGGAACCAACCGGTGATTAGCCGTACTGTGACAGAGTGCGTTGCATAGTTTTCACTGCGAGGATGGGATGTAGCCATCAGCCATGGGTGATGCCTCCAGACTGGTTAGCTGTGCGAGTGACAGCCGCACAGGTTATTTCCCCGTGAGGAATGAAAGTAGCCACAGTTGATGGTGAACCCCTATACAAAGCTTGCCATGGAAAGGAGTAAGAAGGATTGAGTAGAAGGAGTAGGAGAGCAGGCGTCCAAGAGCTCTACAGCATCTCCATCCGCTTATCTGAAATTCCCACCAATGAATCTGCATAAGTCTTCTATCCCTTTTATTATTCCTTTTTATTTATTATAATTACAATTCCTCTTTTTTCTGCCTGACTGAGATTTGCAAGGTGACCATAGCTTGCTTCATACCAACAATCTCTGTGGATTCGACCCTTACTCACGTAAGGTTATTACTTGGACGACCCAGTACACTTGCTGGTTAGTTGAACGGAGTTGTGACTTCAAATAAACAGTGCCCTAAGAGTAAAATCATACAAGACCAAAAAGTCAATATCATTGATCACAATTTCGTCCACCATTAGGCAACCGCAAAGGAGGCTCAACCCAACCATCCTCGATGTGGTAAAGAAGGACGTCAGTAGGCTACTCGATGCGAGTATCATATATCCAATTTCTGACAGTGAGTGGGTGAGCCCGGTCCAGGTTGTTCCCAAGAAATCAGGCATCACTGCAGTTACAAAGGATGATGGTGAAGTGGTCACCAAGAGAGTACAAAATGCATGGCGAGTATGCATCGACTATAGAAGGTTGAATGCCGCTACAAGGAGGGACCCTACCCTTTGCCTTTTATCGACCAGATGTTGGACCATTTATCGGGTAAATCCCATTACTGTTTTCTTGATGGCTTCACTGGTTACTTCCAGATTCACATTGCTCCTGAAGATCAGGAAAAGACCACATTCACTTGCCCTTTTGGCACCTTTGCCTACAAAAGGATCCCATTTGAACTATGTAATGCACCCGCCACTTTTCAGCAGTGCATGACCAGTGTCTTTTCTGATCTAATGGAGAATTGTCTGGAAGTCTTTATGGATGACTTCAGTGTTTATGGAATATCTTTTGATTGTTGCTTGGAGAACTTGGCCAAGGTCTTAGCTAGATGTGTTGACACCAACCTTGTTTTAAATTTTAAAAAATGTAATTTTAAGGTAAGAAAAGGTATAGTGTTGGGACATGTAATATCTCATGAAGGAATTTCTATAGACCCGGCCAAGGTCGATGTTATCACCACTTTACCTCACCCCTCATCTGTGAGGGAGGTCCGCTCGTTTTTAGGACATGCAGGAACCTATAGGCACTTTATCAAAGATTTCAGCAAGATTGCTTTACCATTGTCGTGCCTACTCCAAAAGGATGTGGACTTTGAGTTTGATAGTGAATGGGTGAAAGCTTTTGAAGAGCTAATGAGAGCTCTTACCACGGAATTGATTGTGCTAGGCCCCAACTGGACGTTTCCATTTGAGATAATGTGTGATGCGTCAAACCAAGCTATAGGTGCTGCGCTTGCACAACGCGATGGTAAACTCCCTTATGTCATTGCATACTCATCTAAAACACTTGATGCAGCACAATCCAACTATACCACTACTGAAAAGGAACTCTTAGCTATTGTTCATGCTTTAGATAAATTCATATCTTATTTGCTATGATCAAAGATAGTGGTATACACGGATCATGCAGCTTTGAAATACTTATTGTCAAAGAATGAGTCAAAACCTAGACTCATACATTGGATCTTGCTTTTGCAAGAATTCAAATTGAGATTAGGGATCGGAGTGAATCTCAAAACTTGGTTGTGGATCATCTAAGCCGCCTTAAGAATTTAAAATCTGATCTATTTTCGATCAATGACTCATTCCTATTGGATAGCTTGCATGCTGTGTCGGATAGCTTTCCTTGGTTTGCCCCAATGGCGAACTACTTGGTTGCGAAACTCTTCCTCCCCAAATTTTCTAAACACCAAAGGGATAAGTTGAGGAGTGATTCCAAATACTATATTTGGGATTGATGAGCGGATAATTTATACGCTTTTTGGCATTATTTTTAGGTAGTTTTTAGTGAATTCAAGCTACGTTTAGGGATGTTTTCATTAGTTTTTATGTTAAATTCACATTTCTGGACTTTACTATGAGTTTGTGTGTTTTACTGTGATTTCAGGTAATTTCTGGCTGAAATTGAGGGACTTGAGCAAAACTCTGATAGGAGGCTGACAAAAGGACTGCTGATGCTGTTGGAATCTGACCTCCCTACACTCGAAATAAATTTTCTGGAGCTAAAAAACTCCAAATGGCGAGCTCTCAACGGCGTTGAAAAGTAGACATCCAGAGCTTTCCAGCAATATATAATAGTCCATACTTTATTCGGAAATTGATGACGTAACTTGGCGTTGAATGCCAAGTACATGCTGCTGTCTGGAGTTAAACGCCAGAAAAACGTCATGATCCGGAGTTGAACGCCCAAAACACGTTATAACTTGGAGTTCAACTCCAAGAAAAGCCTCAGCTCGTGGATAGATCAAGCTCAGCCCAAGCATACACCA
The DNA here is from genome assembly GCF_003086295.3 of Arachis hypogaea. Taxonomy (NCBI): domain Eukaryota; kingdom Viridiplantae; phylum Streptophyta; class Magnoliopsida; order Fabales; family Fabaceae; genus Arachis; species Arachis hypogaea. Next base: position 54,392,103 of record NC_092045.1, read on the forward strand.
AGTGGGCCCCGGAAGTGGATTTATGCATCAATTACTTACTCATGTAAACCCTAGTAGCTAGTCTAGTATAAATAGGATAAGTTACTATTGTATTAGTAATCTTTTGACAGTTTAATCTTTGACTGTTCTGGTCTTTCATCATTCGGTCTTGTGACCACATGGGGACGATTGGTTCTCAGATCATGAGGGCTGGCCATTCGGCCATGCCTGAACCTTTTACTTATGTATTTTCAACGGTGGAGTTTCTGCACACCATAGATTAAGGGTGTGGAGCTCTACTGTACCTCAAGTATTAATGCAATTCTATTTTCTTTTATTCAAATCTCTCTTATTCTTATTCCAAGATATTCATTCGTACCCAAGAACATGATGAATGTGATGATTAAGTGACGCTCATTATCATTCTCACTTATGAACGCACGTGATTGACAACCACTTCCGTTCTACATGCAACAGAGCTTGAATGTGTATCTCTTAGATTCCCCAACAGAATCTTCGTGGTATAAGCTAGATAGATGGCGGCATTTATGAGGATCCGGAAAGTCTCACCTTGTCTGTGGTATTCCGAGTAGGATCCTGGGAATTCGGAAAGTCTAACCTTGTCTGTGGTATTCCGAGTAGGATTCCGGTAATGAATGACTGTGACGTACTTCAAACGTGCAAGTACTGGGCATTAGTGACAGATGCAAAAGAATCAAGGGATTCTATTCCAGTAGGAGCGGGAACCAACCAGTGATTAGCCGTGCTGTGACAGAGCGCGTGAGCGTAGTTTTCACTGCGAGGATGGGATGTAGCCTTCGGCCAGGTGATGCCTCCGTTAGCCATGCGAGTGACAGCCGCAGAGGATCATTTTCCCGAGAGGATTCAAAGTAGCCATCGTCGAACGGTGAACCCCTATACACAGCTTACCATGGAAAGGAGTAAGAAGGATTGAGTTGAAGCAGTGGGAAAGCAGGCGTTCTTGAGCCATATAGTATCTCCATTCGCTTATCTGAAATTCCCACCAATGAATCTGCATAAGTATTCTATCCCTTTTATTATTTCTATTTTCTTATTTCTATTTTCAAAAACCCATAAACCAATTTAATCTGCCTAACTGAGATTTACAAGGTGACCATAGCTTGCTTCATACCAACAATCTCTGTGGGATCGACCCTTACTCACGTAAGGTTTATTACTTGGACGACCCAGTACACTTGCTGGTTAGTTGAACGGAGTTGTGTCCACTCGTGCCAATTTCAAATTCCATAAAAATACAACTTAAAGAATAGTGATCACAATTTCGTCCACCAAGTTTTTGGCGCCGTTGCCGGGGATTGTTCGAGTATGGACAACTGACGGTTCATCTTGTTGCTCAGATTAGGTAATTTTCTTTTCAAAAATATTTTTCAAAATTTTTCTTTTCTTTTTCGTTTTTCTAATAATGTTTTTCGAAAAAAAAATAATAAAAATACAAAAAAAATTAGAAAATCATAAAAATAAAAAATATTTTGTGTTTCTTGTTTGAGTCTTGTGTTAATTTTTAAGTTTGGTGTCAATTGCATTCATAGTGTTCTTCATGATCTTCAAGTTGTTCTTGATAAGTCCTCTTGTTTGATCTTGATGTTTTCTTGTTTTGTATTGGTTGTTGTTTTTCATGTGCACTTTTGCATTCATATTTTTCATGCATTAAAGATTTCTAAGTTTGTTGTCTTGCATGTTTTCTTTGCATCAAAAATTTTTCAAAAATATGTTCTTGATGTTCATCATGATCTTCAAAGTGTTCTTGGTGTTCATCTTGACATTCATAGCATTCTTGCATGCATCTTGTGTCTTGATCCAAAATTTTCATGTTTTGGGTCATTTTTGTGTTTTTCTTTAAAAATTCAAAAAAAAATAAAAAAAAAATATCTTTTCCTCATTTTTCTCCAAATTTTCGAAAATTTGAGTTGACTTAGTCAAATATTTTCAAAATTAGTTGTTTCTTACAAGTCAAGTCAAATTTTCAATTTTAAAAATCTTACCTTTTCAAAATCTTTTTCAAAAATCATATCTTTTTCATTTTTTTATATTTTTCGAAAATTCCAAAAATCTTTTTCAAAATATTTTCAAAATATTTTTCCTATCTTTACATCCAATTTTCGAAAATTAGCTAACAATTAATGTGATTGGTTCAAAAATTTGAAGTTTGTTACTTTCTTGTTAAGAAAGGTTCAATCTTTAAGTTCTAGAATCTTATCTCTTAGTTTCTTGTTAGTTAAGTGATTTTAAAAATAAAATATTTTTCAAAAATATCTTTTTCTTAAAAATCTTTTTATCTTTTATCTCATCTTTTTCAAAAACTTTATCTTTTTCAAAATTTGATTTCAAAATATCTTATCTAACTTCTTATCTTCTTATCTTTTTCAAATTTTGATTTCAAATCTTTTTCAATCAACTAACTAACTTTTTGTTTATTTCTTATCTTTTTCAAAACCAACTAACTACCTATCCCTCTCTAATTTTCGAAAATTCTCCCTCTCTTTTTCAAAAATTCTTTTTGTTTTAAATTTTAATTTTAATTATATTTTGTTTTTGAATTTCGAAATTACTAACCCCTTTTTCAAATTTATTTTCGAAATTCCTCTTCTCTTCTCTTATTCTATTTAATTAATTAATTACTAACACTTCTCTTCACCTCTCTTCATCTAAGAATCCGAACTTCTTATATCCCTTGTATTTGGATTCTTCTACCCCTTTTCTCTGTATACTAACAGAAAGGAATCTCTATACTGTGACATAGAGGATTCCTCTTTATTTTCTTGTTTTCTTCTCCCTCATATGAGCAGGAACAGGGAAAAAGGCACTCTTGTTGAAATTGATCCAGAACCTGAAAGGACTCTGAAGAGAAAATTAAGAGAAGCTAAATTACAACAATCCAGAAACAACCTTTCAAAAATTTTCGAACAAGAGAAGGACATGGCAGCCGAAAATAATAATAATAATGCAAGGAGAATGCTTGGTGACTTCACAAAGCCAACGTCCAAGTTTGATGGAAGAAGCATCTCCATTCCTGCCATTGGAGCCAATAACTTTGAGCTGAAACCTCAGCTAGTTGCCTTAATGCAACAAAACTGTAAGTTTTATGGACTTCCATCTGAAGATCCTTATCAGTTTTTAACTGAGTTCTTGCAGATCTGTGAGATTGTAAAGACGAATGGAGTTGATCCTGAAGTCTACAGACTCATGATTTTCCCTTTTGCTGTAAGAGACAGAGCTAGAATTTGGTTGGATTCACAACCTAAGGATAGCCTGGACTCCTGGGATAAGCTGGTCACAACCTTCTTGGATAAATTCTTCCCTCCTCAAAAGCTGAGCAAGCTGAGAGTGGATGTTCAAACCTTCAAACAAAAAGATGGTGAATCCCTCTATGAAGCTTGGGAAAGATACAAGCAGCTGACCAAAAGTTGTCCATCTGACATGTTTTCAGAATGGACCCTATTAGATATATTCTATTATGGTCTCTCTGAATTTTCGAAAATGTCACTGGACCATTCTGCAGGTGGATCTATTCACCTGAAGAAAACGCCTGAAGAGGCTCAAGAACTCATTGACATGATTGCAAACAACCAGTTCATGTATACCTCTGAGAGGAATTCTGTGAATAATGGGATACCTCAGAAGAAAGGAGTTCTTGAAATTGATGCTCTGAATGCCATATTGGCTCAGAACAAAATGTTGACTCAACAGGTCAACATAATCTCTCAAAATCTGAATGGATTGCAACATGCATCCAACAGTACTAGAGAGGTAGCTTCTGAAGAAGCTTATGATCCTGAGAACCCTGCCATGGCAGAGGTCAATTACATGGGTGAACCTTATGGAAACACCTATAACCCATCATGGAGAAATCATCCAAATTTCTCCTGGAAGGATCAACAAAAGCCTCAACAAGGCTTTAACAATGGTGGACGCAATAGGCTGAGCAATAGTAAGCCATATCCATCATCTTCTCAGCAACAGATAGAGAATTCAGAACAAAACACTTCTAATTTAGCCAATATTGTCTCTGATCTGTCAAAGGCCACTTTCAGTTTCATGAATGAAACAAGATCCTCCATTAGAAATTTGGAGGCACAAGTGGGCCAGCTGAGTAAGAAAGTTATTAAAACTCCTCCCAGTATTCTCCCAAGCAATACAGAAGAAAATCCAAAAGGAGAGTGCAAGGCCATTGATGTGATTAATGTGGCCGAATGCACTAGGGAGGAGGAGGATGAAAATCCTAGTGAGGAAGACCTCCTGGGACGTCCTTCAAGCAAGAAGGAGTTTCCTAATAAGGATCCAGAGGATTCTGAGGCTCATATAGAGACCATAGAGATTCCATTAAATCTCCTTCTGCCATTCATGAGCTCTGAAGACTATTCTTCCTCTGAAGAGGATGAAGATGTGACTGGAGAGCAAGTTGCTCAATATTTAGGAGCTATCATGAAGCTGAATGCCAAGTTGTTTGGTAATGAGACTTGGGAAAGTGAACTTCCCTTGCTCATTAATGAACTGGATACTTGGATTCAGAAAACTCTACCTCAAAAGAAACAAGATCCTGGCAAGTTCTTAATACCTTGCACCATAGGCACCATGAGCTTTGAAAAGGCTCTATGTGATCTAGGGTCAGGGATAAACCTTATGCCACTCTCTGTAATGGAGAAACTGGGAATCATTGAGGTACAACCTGCCTTGTTCTCATTACAATTGGCAGATAAGTCATTGAGACAAGCTTATGAAATAGTAGAGGACGTACTAGTAAAGGTTGAAGGCCTTTACATCCTTGCTGATTTCATAATCTTAGACACTAGGAAGGAAGAGGATGATTGCATCATCCTTGGAAGACCTTTCCTAGCTACAGCAGGAGCTGTGATAGATGTCAACAGAGGTGAATTAGTCCTTCAATTGAATGGGGACTACCTTGTGTTTAAAGCACATGGCCATCCCTCTGTGACAAAAGAGAGTAAGCAGGAAGAGCTTCTCTCAGTTCAGAGTCAAGAAGAGCCCACACAGTCAAACTCTAAGTTTGGTGTTGTGAGGCCACAACCAAACTCTAAGTTTGGTGTTAAGACCCCATATCCAAACTCTAAGTTTGGTGTTGGGACTACACTAAAATTGACCTGATCACCTTGTGGCTCCATGAGAGCCACTGTCAAGCTACTGACATTAAAGAAGCGCTTGTTGGGAGGCAACCCAATTTTATTTATCTAATTTTTATTATATTGTTATTTTGTGTTTTATTAGGTACATGATCATGAGGAGTAACGAAAAAAATCAAAAAAATTAAAAACAGAGTCAAAAATAGAAGAAAAAAATTTTCACCCTGGAGGACGCACAGGCTGGCGTTCAACGCCAGTAAGATGCATCTGGCTGGCGTTCAACGCCAGAACAGAGCACCATTCTGGCGCTGAACGCCAGAAGCAAGCAACATCCTGGCGCTGAACGCCAGGAATGTGCCTAGAGGAGACAAACTGGCGCTGAACGCCAGTAACAAGCATGAAACTGGCGTTCAACGCCAGAAACATGCTTTACATGGGCGTTGAACGCCCAGAACGTGCACCAATGGGCGTTTAAGCGCCAAAATAATGCATGAAGGCATTTTACATGCCTATTTGGTGAAGGAATGGTATTTCTTTACACCTCAGGATCCTGTGGACCCCACAGGATCACCTCAGGATCTGTGGACCCCACAGGATCCCCACCTACCATATTCCCACCTTACCTTTTAATCCTAATCACACTCTCCTAATCCTAAATCTCATTTTCCTACTCCCCATGCCACACTTTCCAACACCCATCACCAATCACCTCAATTCCTCTTCCCTATTACCCCATTCACCATTCACATCAACCCACGCTTCCCCATAAACCCCACCTACCTTCATAAAATTCAAATTCAATTTCCCACCCATTCCCACCCAAAATGGCCAAACATACACCCTCCCCTCTCCCTATAAATACCCTTCCATTCTACTTCATTTTCACACAACACAAACCCATCTTCTCCCACTTAGCCGAACCCACCTCTCTCCCTCTCTACCATATTTCTCTTCTTCTTCTTCTTCTTCTTCTCTTCTTTTCTTTCTTGCTCGAGGGTGAGCAAAATTTTAAGTTTGGTGTGGTAAAAGCATAAGCTTTTTGTTTTTCCATTACCATCACTGGCACCTAAGGCTGGAGCATCCTCTAATAAAGGGAAAGGGAAGACAAAAGCTTCCACCTCCGAGTCATGGGAGATGGAAAGATTCATCTCCGAGAGCCATCAAGACCACTTCTATGATGTTGTGGCAAAGAAGAAGGTGATCCCCGAGGTCCCTTTCAAGCTCAAAAAGAATGAGTATCCGGAAATCCGACATGAGATCCAAAGAAGATGTTGGGAAGTCCTAACCAACCCCATGCAACAAGTCGGAATATTGATGGTTCAAGAGTTCTATGCCAATGCATCGATCACTAGGAACCATGATCAAAGTATGAACCCGAATCCAAAGAACTATCTCACAATGGTTCGGGGGAAATACTTAGATTTCAGTCCGGAAAATGTGAGGTTGGCATTTCACTTGCCCATGATGCAAGGAGATGAACGCCCCTACACTAGAAGGGTCAACTTTAACCAAAGGTTGGACCAAGTCCTTATGGACATATGTGTGGACGGAGCTCAGTGGAGAATAGATTCCAAAGGCAAGCCAGTTCAACTAAGAAGACTGGATCTCAAGCCTGTGGCTAAAGGATGGTTGGAGTTCATTCAACGCTCCATCATTCCTACTAGCAACCGATCTGAAGTTACTGTGGATCGGGCCATCATGATCCATAGCATCATGATTGGAGAGGAAGTAGAAGTTCATGAGGTCATCTCCAATGAACTCTACAAAATAGCCGATAAGTCCTCCACCATGGCAAGGCTAGCTTTTCCTCACCTTATTTGCCATCTGTCTTACTCAGCTGGAGTTATCATAGAAGGAGATACCCCTATTGAAGAGGATAAGCCCATCTCCAAGAAGAGGATGGAGCAAGCAAGAGAAACCATGCACGGTTCTCAAGAAGTGCATGAGGAAGCTCATCATCAATAAATTCCTGAGATGCCTCAAGGGATGCACTTTCCTCCCAACAACTATTGGGAGCAACTCAACACCTCCTTAGAAGATTTGAGCCACAATGTGGAACAATTAAGGGTGGAACATCATCAGCACTCCATCATTCTCCAAGAAATAAGAGAAGATCAAAGAGCAATGAGGGAGGAGCAACAAAGGCAAGGAAGGGACATAGAAGAGCTTAAGGACATTGTTGGTCCTTCAAGAAGAAGACGCCACTAAAGGTGGATTCATTCCTTGTTCTTTATTTCTTTTTTTTTTCGGTTTTTAATGTTGTGTTTATCTATGTTTTGTGTCTCTACTTCATGATCACTAGTATGTAACCATGCCTTAAAGCTATGAATAAAATCCATTAGTCCTTCACCTCTCTTAAATGAAAAATGTTTTAATTCAAAAGAACAAGAAGTACATAAATTTCGAATTTATCATTGAATTTAATTTAATTATATTGATGTGGTGACAATACTTTTTGTTTTCTGAATGAATGATTGAACAGTGCATATGTCTTTTGATGTTGTTGTTTATGAGTGTTAAAATTGTTGGCTCTTGAAAGAATGATGAACAAAGAGAAATGTTATTGAGGATCTGAAAAATCATGAAATTGATTGTTGAAGCAAGAAAAAGCAGTGAAAAAGAAAGCTTGTGCGAAAAAAAAAATTTGGCGAAAAAAAAAAAGAAGGAGCAGTAGGAAAAGCCAATAGCCCTTAAAACCAAAAGGCAAGGGTAAAAAGGATCCAAGGCTTTGAGCATCAATGGATAGGAGGGCCCAAGGAAATTAAAATCCAGGCCTAAGCGGCTAAATCAAAGCTGTCCCTAACCATGTGCTTGTGTCATGAAGGTCCAAGTCAAAAGCTTGAGACTGAGTGGTTAAAGTCGTGATCCAAAGCAAAAAGAGTGTGCTTAAGAGCTTTGGACACCACTAACTGGGGACTCTAGCAAAGATGAGTCACAATCTGAAAAGGTTCACCCAGTTATGTGTCTGTGGCATTTATGTATTCGGTGGTAATACTGGAAAAGAAAGTGCTTAGGGCCACGGCCAAGACTCATAAGTAGCTGTGTTCAAGAATCAACATGCTTAACTAGGAAAGTCAATAACACTATCTGAAATTCTAAGTTCCTAGAGAAGCCAATCATTCTGAACTTCAAAGGAAAAAGTGAGATGCCAAAACTGTTCAGAAGCAAAAAGCTACAAGTCCTGCTCATCTAATTATAATTAATATTCATTGATATTCTGAAATTTATAGTATATTCTCTTCTTTTTATCCTAATTGATTTTCAGTTGCTTGGGGACAAGCAACAATTTAAGTTTGGTGTTGTGATGAGCGGATAATTTATACGCTTTTTGGCATTGTTTTTAGGTAGTTTTTAGTGAATTCAAGCTACTTTTAGGGATGTTTTCATTAGTTTTTATGTTAAATTCACATTTCTGGACTTTACTATGAGTTTGTGTGTTTTTCTGTGATTTCAGGTAATTTCTGGCTGAAATTGAGGGACTTGAGCAAAACTCTGATAGGAGGCTGACAAAAGGACTGCTGATGCTGTTGGAATCTGACCTCCCTGCCCTCGAAATAGATTTTCTGGAGCTACCGAACTCCAAATGTCGCGCTCTTAACGGCGCTGGAAAGTAGACATCCAGAGCTTTCCAGCAATATATAATAGTCCATACTTTATTCGGAAATTGATGACGTAACTTGGCGTTGAACGCCAAGTACATGCTGCTGTCTGGAGTTAAACGCCAGAAAAACGTCATGATCCGGAGTTGAACGCCCAAAACACGTTATAACTTGGAGTTCAACTCCAAGAAAAGCCTCAGCTCGTGGATAGATCAAGCTCAGCCCAAGCATACACTAAGTGGGCCCCGGAAGTGGATTTATGCATCAATTACTTACTCATGTAAACCCTAGTAGCTAGTCTAGTATAAATAGGATAAGTTACTATTGTATTAGTAATCTTTTGACAGTTTAATCTTTGACTGTTCTGGGCTTTGATCATTTGGTCTTGTGACCACATGGGGACGATTAGTTCTCAGATCATGAGGGCTGGCCATTCGGCCATGCCTGAACCTTTTACTTATGTATTTTCAACGGTGGAGTTTCTGCACACCATAGATTAAGGGTGTGGAGCTCTACTGTACCTCAAGTATTAATGCAATTCTATTTTCTTTTATTCAAATCTCTCTTATTCTTATTCCAAGATATTCATTCGTACCCAAGAACATGATGAATGTGATGATTAAGTGACGCTCATTATCATTCTCACTTATGAACGCACGTGATTGACAACCACTTCCGTTCTACATGCAACAGAGCTTGAATGTGTATCTCTTAGATTCCCCAACAGAATCTTCGTGGTATAAGCTAGATAGATGGCGGCATTTATGAGGATCCGGAAAGTCTCACCTTGTCTGTGGTATTCCGAGTAGGATCCTGGGAATCCGGAAAGTCTAACCTTGTCTGTGGTATTCCGAGTAGGATTCCGGTAATGAATGACTGTGACGTACTTCAAACTTGCAAGTACTGGGCGTTAGTGACAGACGCAAAAGAATCAAGGGATTCTATTCCAGTAGGAGCGGGAACCAACCAGTGATTAGCCGTGCTGTGACAGAGCGCGTGAGCGTAGTTTTCACTGCGAGGATGGGATGTAGCCTTCGGCCAGGTGATGCCTCCAGACGATTAGCCATGCGAGTGATAGCCGCAGAGGATCATTTTCCCGAGAGGATTCAAAGTAGCCATCGTCGAACGGTGAACCCCTATACACAGCTTGCCATGGAAAGGAGTAAGAAGGATTGAGTTGAAGCAGTGGGAAAGCAGGCGTTCTTGAGCCATACAGTATCTCCATTCGCTTATCTGAAATTCCTACCAATGAATCTGCATAAGTATTCTATCCCTTTTATTATTTCTATTTTCTTATTTCTATTTTCAAAAACCCATAAACCAATTTAATCTACCTAACTGAGATTTACAAGGTGACCATAGCTTGCTTCATACCAACAATCTCTGGGGGATCGACCCTTACTCACGTAAGGTTTATTACTTGGACGACCCAGTACACTTGCTGGTTAGTTGAACGGAGTTGTGTCCACTCGTGCCAATTTCAAATTCCATAAAAATACAACTTAAAGAATAGTGATCACAATTTCGTCCACCAGGGATGACCCTCTCTTGTGGAAGAGGGGAGTGGACCAAGTAATTCGAAGATGTGTTTCGGAGTCCGAAATCCAACCCATTCTTGAAGCTTGCCATTCGTCCGAATGTGGTGGCCACTTGGCCCACAAAGGACTGCAAAAAAGGTGTTGGATTATGGATTCTGGTGGCTAACCTTATTCAAGGATGCTAATCGGTTATGTGTGTCTTGCCATCAGTGTCAGAAGTCGGGAAACACATCCCAAAGGGATGAAATGCCTCAACAACCTATGTTGTTCTGTGAGATATTTGATGTATGGGGCATTGACTTTATGAGACCATTTCCCAACTCCAGTGGGTATCTGTATATCCTGTTAGTAGTTAACTACGTGTCAAAGTGGGTAGAAGCAATACCTACCCACATTGACGATGCCAATACCGTCATTTCTTTTATCAGAAACTACATTGTGTGCCGTTATGGGCTGCCACGAGCAATCGTGAGCGACCAAGGGTCCCACTTTTGTAACAGGAAAGTAGAGGCACTGCTCAAGCGCTATGGGGTAGTGCATAATGTTGCCACTGCTTATCATCCACAAACCAACGGACAAGCGGAAGTGTCCAACCGGGAGATTAAGAGAATCTTGGAGAAAGTAGTCAATCTGCAAAGGAAGGATTGGAGCCTCCGGTTAGGAGATGCACTATGGGCATATAGAACAGCCTACAAGACTCTGTTGGGGATGAGTCTCTTCCTGATTATCTATGGTAAGGCATGCCACCTTTCGGTGGAGATTGAGCACAAAGCCTATTGGGCGATAAAGAGGTGCAACATGGATTTGACCCAAGTCAGAGTAGCCAGAAAATTGCAGCTAGAGGAGCTCGAGTGTTTGAGGAACGAAGTGTATGAGAATGCCCGAATTTACAAAGAAAAGACTAAAGCATTCCATGACCATCACATCTGGAAGAAGGACTTCCAAGAAGGTGATGAGGTTCTCCTTTACAATTCGAGGCTTCGTTTCATGCCTGGGAAGCTCCGCTCTAGATGGGAAGGACCTTTCAAGGTGAAGGAGATAAAGCCTTATGGAGTGATGGAGTTGTTTGATCCTAAAAGTGAAGCAACTTTCAAGGTGAATGGACATAGAGTGAAGAAGTACCATGGCTACAAGCTCCCAAAAGAGCTTGAGGTGTTCCTATTGGCGGATTGATAAATAACTATTTTATGGTTTATAATGTTTTTAATTGTGTGGTTTTATCATGATCTTTACCCACTTATTCATATAATTCGCATGCATTTATATTTCCTTCCTAAAATTATTACATGATTGAAAACTTACTTCCTAGAGACTTTTAATTAGGTATTTTAATTCTCCTTTATCCCATTCGATGTTGTGATCTGTGTGTTAAGTGTTTCAGGCTTTATAGGGTATGAATGAATTAGAGATTGGAAAGGAAGTTTGCAAAAATGGAAGGAATACAAGAAATTAAGGAGATGACCAGCGAGAAGTGACGCGGCCTCATAGCTCACGCGACCACGCGAAAGAGAGGAAATCGCAGTGACGCGGCCGCATAGCTCACGCGACCGCGCGGATTGGAAAAGCATAAGTGACGCGGAGGCATGGACGACGTGCCCGCGTGGGAAAGCAAAACGCCGAATGACGCGTCCGCATGAATGACGTGACCGTGTGGCGTGCGCGATCTGCAGAATTTTAGAAGTCGCTGGCAGAGTTTCTGGGCCAGATTTTGACCCAGGTTTCGGCCCAGAAACACAGACTAGAGCCAGGGAACATGCAGAAACAGAGGACAACAATTCATTCGACATAATTTTTAGTTTTAGATCTGAATTGGCTCCTCCCCTAGGTTTTTATCACTTAACATTCATAATTAGGATTTTTGGAAGATTTTGCTTTTTAGCTTTTGAGAAGAGGCCACCTCCGGTACTAGTCATTATACTTTGCTATTTGCCTTTTACTTATTCTTCCATGTTCTTAATCCCCCTAGAGTTGACATTGGCTTATTTTTACAAGTTATTAATATAGACTATTTTTTTAATTAATCCTTTTTCATTATTATTTGTCATGTCTCTTTTTAATTCCCTTTCCTATGTTATGAGTTCTACATTCACAATGAGCGAGTAGTTCCCTTACTTGATGGGGAGTTGATTGAAAGGAACCCTTGAGTTGGGGTACTTAAAGGAGAAATTGTAATTGGGCTCATTGTTGGAATGCCCTCTAGTCACTGACACAAATCTTTTTCAATGAGCGGATTTGGACTTGTGAATAGAAACAACATTCCAACTTGTTTGACTCTCCCTTACCTAGTAAGGGTAACTAAACAGAGCAATCTTCAATTATCAATTAATCTTGAGAGTGCTTCAACAAGAATAGGCTTCCAACTAATCTATCTCTATTTTAATTTCCTGTTTATCAACTCAACCATTTTTGAAAACACCTGATTGATAAAATAGCACATCTCTCTGCAACTTGTTGGGAGACGACCTGGGACTTATACTCCTAGTATTTTAATTTAAATTTTGTGATAACCCTTCTAAATTGATAAGCGGATTTTCGGTTGGTTAAGGACTGTACTTGCAACGCATTTCTATTAATAATTTCTTAACCCACCAATTTCCGCCACGTCAATTTTTGGCGCCGTTGCCGGGGAGTTGCAATAGTGTGCTAATTTATTGATTGGTATTTATTTTAATTGCAATTTTTCTTTTTATTCTGTCACTGTGAGCTATACGTTTCTTTTGTTAAATGACGCGTTCACTTCCTGATCCAAGCTTGCCAGTATTTGACCCTGAGATTGAAAGAACTCTTTCACGTATAAGGCAAGCTCAGCGTCGGCGAGTCCTCTCTGAGGACGAACCTGAAACGTCATTTAAGGAAGAAGCAAGCTCCCTCTCTACTGATCCACTTCATTTACGTGCAGGTAACATGGCAGCACCCAAGAGAGTCACCATCCAGGAGGAAGGAGCCCCTGATTTTACACTCCAACCATTTCAGGCACACCACCCAGCAGTGGCTATGGATTTCAAAATAAAGTCCTCGCTACTCAATTTGATGCCCATGTTTCATGGCTTACCAGCTCAAAAGCCTATCAAGCACCTTAGAGATTTCCAGACTGCTTGTTCTACTGTTAAGCGTGATGGCACTGATGAAATCTCCATTCTGTTGAAAGCCTTCCCATTTTCTCTTGAGGGAAAGGCAAGAGAGTGGTACTACACTCAATCTGGAACAATTGTTTCCAACTGGGATACACTTAGGAGAGAGTTTCTGGAGAAATTCTTTCCATCTGAAGTTGCCGATAAGGTGAGGAAGGATATGTCTATGATCGTTCAGGATGAATCTGAGACCCTCTATGATTACTTGGAACGCTTCAATAATCTTCGAGAAGCATGCCACCACCATATGATTGACAAGATAGTGCTGTTCGGCTACTTTACACAGGGTTTGAAATCTCAAGATAGGACCACATTGGAAGGTACTAGCAATGGTTCTATGAAAAAGTACAAGACTACGGAAGAAGCATGGCAATTGATCATCGACTTAGCTGACTGATGAGCGGATAATTTATACGCTTTTTGGCATTGTTTTTAGGTAGTTTTTAGTAAGTTTGAGCTACTTTTAGGGATGTTTTCATTAGTTTTTATGTTAAATTCACATTTCTAGACTTTACTATGAGTTTGTGTTTTTTTCTATGATTTCAGGTAAATTCTGGCTGAAATTGAGGGACTTGAGCAAAACTCTGAAAAAGGCTGACAAAAGGACTGCTGATGCTGTTGGAATCTGACCTTCCTGCACTCGAAATGGATTTTCTAGAGCTACAGAACTCCAAATGGCGCGCTCTCAACGGCTTTGGAAAGTAGACATCCAGAGCTTTCTAGAAATATATAATAGTCCATACTTTATTCGGAAATTGACGACGTAACTTGGCGTTGAATGCCAAGTACATGCTGCTGTCTGGAGTTAAACGCCAGAAACACGTCATGATCCGGAGTTGAACGCCCAAAACACGTCATAACTTGGAGTTCAACTCCAAGAGAAGCCTCAGCTCGTGGATAGATCAAGCTCAGCCCAAGCATACACCAAGTGGGCCCCGGAAGTGGATTTATGCATCAATTACTTACTCACGTAAACCCTAGTAGCTAGTTTATTATAAATAGGACTTTTTATCAGTGTATTAGACATCTTGGGGACGATTAGTTCTCAGATCATGGGGCTGGCCATTCGGCCATGCCTGAACCTTTCACTTATGTATTTTCAACAGTGGAGTTTCTGCACACCATAGATTAAGGGTGTGGAGCTCTGCTGTACCTCAAGTTTCAATACAATTACTATTACTTTCTATTCAATTCTCTTTTATTCTTATTCCAAGATATACGTTGCACTTAACTTTGATGAATGTGATGATCCGTGACACTCATCATCATTCTTACCTATGAACGCGCGTGACTGACAACCACTTCCATTCTACTTTAGGCCGGGCGCATATCTCTTAGATTCCCCAACAGAATCTTCGTGGTATAAGCTAGATAGATGGCGGCATTCATGAGGATCCGGAAGGTCTAAACCTTGTCTGTGGCATTCCAAGTAGGATTCTGGGATTGAATGACTGTGAGGAGCTTCAAACTCCTGAAGGCTGGGTGTGATGACAAGCGCAAAAGAATCAAGGGATTCTATTCCAACCTGATTGAGAACTGACAGATGATTAGCCGTGCTGTGACAGAGCATAGGAACGTTTTCACTGAGAGGATGGGATGTAGCCATTGACAACGGTGATGCCCTACATACAGCTTGCCATGGAAAGGAGTAAGAAGGATTGGATGAAAGCAGTAGGAAAGCAGAGATTCAAGAGGAGCACAGCATCTTCATACGCCTATCTGAAATTCCCACTATTGAATTACATGAGTACTTCTATCCGTTCTATTTATTTTATTTATCCAATTTAATTCTATTTGACCCTATGATTCCACTCACTAACTGAGATCTACAAGATGACCATAGCTTGCTTCATACCAACAATCTCCGTGGGATCGACCCTTACTCACGTAAGGTATTACTTGGACGACCCAGTGCACTTGCTGGTTAGTTGTGCGAAGTTGTGAAGAATGTATGTAAGCCATGGTATTGTGCACCAAGTTTTTGGAGCCATTACCGGGGATTATTCGAGTTGTGTGAAAGTATAAATCACAATTTCGTCCACCAAGTTTTTGGCGCCGTTGCCGGGGATTGTTCGAGTATGGACAACTGACAGTTCATCTTGTTGCTCAGATTAGGTAATTTTCTTTTCAAAAATCTTTTTCAAAAATTTTTCTTTTATTTTTCGTTTTCCCAAAAATATTTTCGAAAAAAAAAATAATAAAAATACAAAAAAAATCATAAAATCATAAAAACCAAAAATATTTTGTGTTTCTTGTTTGAGTCTTGTGTTAATTTTTAAGTTTGGTGTCAATTGCATGCTTTTAAAATTTTTTCTTGCATTTTTTCGAAAATCTCATGCATTCATAGTGTTCTTCATGATCTTCAAGTTGTTCTTGACAAGTCTTTTTGTTTGATCTTGATGTTTTCTTGTTTTGTGTTGGTTGTTGTTTTTCATGTGCATCTTTGCATTCATATTTTCCAAGCATTAAAAATTTCTAAGTTTGGTGTCTTGCATGTTTTCTTTGCATCAAAAATTTTTCAAAATTATGTTCTTGATGTTCATCATGATCTTCAAAGTGTTCTTGGTGTTCATCTTGACATTCATAGCATTCTTGCATGCATTCATTGTTTTGATCTAAAAATTTCATGCATTGAATATTTTTGTTGTTTTTCTCTCTCATAATTAAAAATTCAAAAATCAAAAAAATATCTTTTCCTTATTTCCCTCCAAATTTTCGAAATTTTGGGTTGACTTGGTCAAAAATTTTTAAAAATTAGTTGTTTCTTACAAGTCAAGTCAAAATTTCAATTTTAAAAATCTTATCTTTTCAAAATCTTTTTCAAAAGTCATATCTTTTTCATTTTTTTATTATTTTCAAAAATTTTAAAAAGTATTTTTCAAAAATCTTTTTCTTAGCTTTTATGTCTAAATTTTCGAAAATTAGCTAACAATTAATGTGATTGGTTCAAAAATTTGAAGTTTGTTACTTTCTTGTTAAGAAAGGTTCAATCTTTAAATTCTAGAATCTTATCTTGTAGTTTCTTGTTAGTTAAGTCATTTTAAAAATTAAATCTTTTTCAAAATATCTTTTTCTTAAAACTTTTATTTTATCTTTTATCTTATCTTTTTCAAAAATTTTATCTTTTTCAAAATTTGATTTCAAAATATCTTATCTAACTTCTTATGTTTTTATCTTTTTCAAAATTTGATTTCAAATCTTTTTCAATCAACTAACCAACTTTTTGTTTGTTTCTTATCTGTTTCAAAACCATCTAACTACTTTTCCCTCTCTAATTTTCGAAAATATCTCATCCCTTTTTCAAAAACTCTTTTTGTTTTAAATTTTAATTTTAAACTTATCTTATCTTTAATTTTCGAAAATTACTAACCCATTTTTCAAAAATTATTTTCGAAATTTCTCTTCTCTTCTCTTATTCTATTTAATTAATTAATTACTAACACTTCTCTTCACCTCTCTTCATCTAAGAATCCGAACTTCTTATATCCCTTGTATTTGGATTCTTCTACCCCTTTCTTCTTCTACTAACATAAAGGAATCTCTATACTGTGACATAGAGGATTCTTCTTTCTCTTCTTGTTTTCTTCTTTTTTATATGAGCAGGAACAGGGAAAAAGGCACTCTTGTTGAAATTGATCCAGAACCTGAAAGGACTCTGAAGAGAAAATTAAGAGAAGCTAAATTACAACAATCCAGAAACAACCTTTCAGAAATTTTCGAACAAGAGAAGGAGATGGCAGCCGAAAATAATAATAATAATGCAAGGAGAATGCTTGGTGACTTCACAAAGCCAACATCCAAGTTTGATGGAAGAAGCATCTCCATTCCTGCCATTGGAGCCAATAACTTTGAGCTGAAACCTCAGCTAGTTGCCTTAATGCAACAAAACTGCAAGTTTTATGGGCTTCCATCTGAAGATCCTTATCAGTTTTTAACTGAGTTCTTGCAGATCTGTGAGACTGTAAAGACAAATGGAGTTGATCCTGAAGTCTACAGACTCATGCTTTTCCCTTTTCCTGTAAGAGACAGAGCTAGAATATGGTTGGATTCACAACCTAAGGATAGCCTGGACTCCTGGGATAAGCTGGTCACTGCCTTCTTAGATAAATTCTTTCCTCCTCAAAAGCTGAGCAAGCTGAGAGTGGATGTTCAAACCTTCAAACAAAAAGATGGTGAATCCCTCTATGAAGCTTGGGAAAGATACAAGCAATTGACCAAAAGATGTCCATCTGACATGTTTTCAGAATGGACCCTATTAGATATATTCTATTATGGTCTCTCTGAATTTTCGAAAATGTCATTGGACCATTCTGCAGGTGGATCTATTCACCTGAAGAAGACGCCTGAAGAGGCTCAAGAACTCATTGACATGGTTGCAAACAACCAATTTATGTACACCTCTGAGAGAAATTCCGTAAATAATGGGATACCTCAGAAGAAAAGAGTTCTTGAAATTGATGCTCTGAATGCCATATTGGCTCTGAACAAAGTGTTGACTCAACAGGTCAACATGATCTCTCAAAATCTGAATGGATTGCAACATGCATCCAACAATACTAGAAAGGCAGCTTCTAAAGAGGCTTATGATCCTGAGAACCCTGCCATGTCAGAGGTTAATTACATGGGTGAACCATATGGAAACACCTATAATCCATCATGGAGAAATCATCCAAATTTCTCCTGGAAGGATCAACAAAAGCCTCAACAAGGCTTTAACAATGGTGGACGCAATAGGCTGAGCAATAGCAAGCCATATCCATCATCTTCTCAGCAACAGACAGAAAATTCTGAACACAACACTTCTAAATTAGCCAATATAGTCTCTGATCTGTCAAAGGCCACTTTTAGTTTCATGAATGAAACAAGATCCTCCATTAGAAATTTGGAGGCACAAGTGGGCCAGCTGAGAAAGAAAGTCATTGAAACTCCTCCCAGTATTCTCCCAAGCAATACAGAAGAGAATCCAAAAGGAGAGTGCAAGGCCATTGATGTGATCAATGTGGCCGAATGCACAAGGGAGGAGGAGGACGAAAATCCTGGTGAGGAAGACCTCCTGGGACGTCCCTCAAGCAAGAAGGAGTTTCCTATTAAGGAAACAAAGGAATCTGAGGCTCATAAAGAGACCATAGAGATTCCATTAAATCTCCTTCTGCCATTCATGAGCTCTGAAGACTATTCATCCTCTGAAGAGGATGAAGATGTGAATGGAGAGCAAATTGCTCAACACTTAGGAGCTATCATGAAGCTGAATGCCAAGTTGTTTGGTAATGAGACTTGGGAAAGCGAACCTCCCTTGCTCATTAGTGAACTAGATACTTGGATTCAGAAAACTCTACCTCAAAAGAAACAAGATCCTGGCAAGTTCCTAATACCTTGTACCATAGGCACCATGACCTTTTAAAAAGCTCTGTGTGATCTAGGGTCAGGGATAAATCTTATGCCACTCTCTGTAATGGAGAAGCTGGGGATCATTGAGGTACAACCTGTCTTGTTCTCATTACAATTGGCAGATAAGTCATTGAGACAAGCTTATGGAATAGTAGAGGACGTGCTAGTAAAGGTTGAAGGCCTTTACATCCCTGCTGATTTCATAATCTTAGACTCTAGGAAGGAAGAGGATGATTGCATCATCCTTAGAAGACCTTTCCTAGCCACAGCAGAAGCTGTGATAGATGTCAACAGAGGTGAGTTAGTCCTTCAATTGAATGGGGACTACCTTGTGTTTAAGGCACATGGCCATCCCTCTGTGACAGAAGAGAGTAAGTATGCAGAGCTTCTCTCAGTTCAGGGTCAAGAAGAACCCACTCAGTCAAACTCTAAGTTTGGTGTTGTGAGGCCACAACCAAACTCTAAGTTTGGTGTTAAGATCCCATATCCAAACTCTAAGTTTGGTGTTGGAACTACACTAACATTGACCTGATCACCTTGTGGCTCCATGAGAGCCACTGTCAAGCTATTGACATTAAAGAAGCGCTTGTTGGGAGGCAACCCAATTTTATTTATCTAATTTTTATTTTATTGTTATTTTGTGTTTTATTAGGTACATGATCATGAGGAGTCACGAAAAAAATCAAAAAATTAAAAACAGAGTCAAAAACAGAAGAAAAAAATTTTTCACCCTGGAGGACGCACAGGCTGGCGTTCAACGCCAGTAAGATGCATCTGGCTGGCGTTCAACGCCAGAACAGAGCACCATTCTGGCGCTGAACGCCAGAAACAAGCAACATCCTGGCGCTGAACGCCAGGAATGTGCCTAGAGGAGACAAACTGGCACTGAACGCCAGTAACAAGTATGAAACTGGCGTTCAACGCCAGAAACATGCTTTACATGGGCGTTGAACGCCCAAAACGTGCACCAATGGGCGTTTAAACGCCAGAATGATGCACGAAGGCATTTTACATGCCTATTTGGTGAAGGAATGGTATTTCTTTACACCTCAGGATCCTGTGGACCCCACAGGATCACCTCAGGATCTGTGGACCCCACAGGATCCCCACCTACCATATTCCCACCTTACCTTTTAATCCTAATCACACTCTCCTAATCCTAAATCTCATTTTCCTACTCCCCATGTCACACTTCCCAACACCCATCACCAATCACCTCAATTCCTCTTCCCAATTACCCCATTCACCATTCACATCAACCCACTCTTCCCCATAAACCCCACCTACCTTCATAAAATTCAAATTCAATTTCCCACCCATTCCCACCCAAAATGGCCGAACATACACCCTCCCCTCTCCCTATAAATACCCTTCCATTCTACTTCATTTTCACACAACACAAACCCATCTTCTCCCACTTAGCCGAACCCACCTCTCTCCCTCTCTACCATATTTCTCTTCTTCTTCTTCTTCTCTTCTTTTCTTTCTTGCTCGAGGGCGAGCAATATTTTAAGTTTGGTGTGGTAAAAGCATAAGCTTTTTGTTTTTCCATTACCATCAATGGCACCTAAGGCCGGAGCATCCTCTAAGAAAGGGAAAGGGAAGACAAAAGCTTCCACCTCCGAGTCATGGGAGATGGAAAGATTCATCTCCAAGAGCCATCAAGACCACTTCTATGATGTTGTGGCAAAGAAGAAGGTGATCCCCGAGGTCCCTTTCAAGCTCAAAAAGAATGAGTATCCGAAAATCCGACATGAAATCCAAAGAAGAGGTTGGGAAGTCCTAACCAACCCCATGCAACAAGTCGGAATTTTAATGGTTCAAGAGTTCTATGCCAATGCATGGATCACTAGGAACCATGATCAAAGTATGAACCCGAATCCAAAGAACTATCTCACAATGGTTCGGGGGAAAAACCTAGATTTTAGTCCGGAAAATGTGAGGTTGGCATTTTACTTGCCCATGATGCAAGGAGATGAACGCCCCTACACTAGAAGGGTCAACTTTAATCAAAGGTTGGACCAAGTCCTTATGGACATATGTGTGGAAGGAGCTCAGTGGAGAATAGATTCCAAAGGCAAGCCAGTTCAACTAAGAAGACTGGATCTCAAGCCTGTGGCTAGAGGATGGTTGGAGTTCATTCAACGCTCCATCATTCCTACTAGCAACCGATCTGAAGTTACTGTGGATTGGGCCATCATGATCCATAGCATCATGATTGGAGAGGAAGTAGAAGTTCATGAGGTCATCTCCAATGAACTCTACAAAATAGCCGATAAGTCCTCCACCATGGCAAGGCTAGCTTTTCCTCACCTTATATGCCATCTATGTTACTCAGCTGGAGTTATCATAGAAGGAGATACCCCCATTGAAGAGGATAAGCCCATCACCAAGAAGAGGATGGAGCAAGCAAGAGAAACCATGCACGGTTCTCAAGAAGTGCATGAGGAAGCTCATCATCAACAAATTCCTGAGATGCCTCAAGGGATGCACTTTCCTCCCAACAACTATTGGGAGCAACTCAACACCTCCTTAGAAGATTTGAGCCACAATGTGGAACAATTAAGGGTGGAACATCATGAGCACTCCATCATTCTCCAAGAAATAAGAGAAGATCAAAGAGCAATGAGGGAGGAGCAACAAAGGCAAGGAAGGGACATAGAAGAGCTTAAAGACATTGTTGGTCCTTCAAGAAGAAGACGCCACTAAAGGTGGATTCATTCCTTGTTCTTTATTTCTTTCTGTTTTCGGTTTTTAATTATTGTGTTTATCTATGTTTTGTGTCTCTACTTCATGATCATTAGTATGTAACCATGCCTTAAAGCTATGAATAAAATCCATTAATCCTTCACTTCTCTTAAATGAAAAATGTTTTAATTCAAAAGAACAAGAAGTACATAAATTTCGAATTTATCATTGAATTTAATTTAATTATATTGATGTGGTGATAATACTTTTTGTTTTCTGAATGAATGATTGAACAGTGCATATGTCTTTTGATATTGTTGTTTATGAGTGTTAAAATTGTTGGCTCTTGAAAGAATGATAAACAAAGAGAAATGTTATTAAGGTAATAGCCAATAGGGGGTAATAGCCCTTAAAACAATAGAAGGGTAAAACAATAGGAGCAGTAGAAAAAGCCAATAGCCCTTAAAACCAAAAGGCAAGGGTAAAAAGGATCCAAGGCTTTGAGCATCAATGGATAGGAGGGCCCAAGGAAATAAAATCCAGGCCTAAGCGGCTAAATCAAGCTGTCCCTAACCATGTGCTTGTGTCATTAAGGTCCAAGTGAAAAGCTTGAGACTGAGTGGTTAAAGTCGTGATCCAAAGCAAAAGAGTGTGCTTAAGAGCTCTGGACACCACTAACTGGGGACTCTAGCAAAGCTGAGTCACAATCTGAAAAGGTTCACCCAGTTATGTGTCTGTGGCATTTATGTATCCGGTGGTAATACTGGAAAACAAAGTGCTTAGGGCCACAGCCAAGACTCATAAGTAGCTGTGTTCAAGAATCAACATGCTTAACTAGGAAAGTCAATAACACTATCTGAAAATCTGAGTTCCCAGAGACGCCAATCACTCTGAACTACAAAGGAAAAAGTGAGATGCCAAAACTATTCAGAAGCAAAAAGCTACAAGTCCCGCTCATCTAATTAGAATTAATATTCATTGATATTTTAAAATTTATAGTATATTCTCTTCTTTTTATCCTATTTGATTTTTAGTTGCTTGGAGACAAGCAACAATTTAAGTTTGGTGTTGTGATGAGCGGATAATTTATACGCTTTTTGGCATTGTTTTTAGGTAGT
Organism: Arachis hypogaea; assembly: GCF_003086295.3. Classification (NCBI taxonomy): domain Eukaryota; kingdom Viridiplantae; phylum Streptophyta; class Magnoliopsida; order Fabales; family Fabaceae; genus Arachis; species Arachis hypogaea. The sequence continues at coordinate 54,414,664 of NC_092045.1, forward strand.
TTTTAGTAAGTTTGAGCTACTTTTAGGGATGTTTTCATTAGTTTTTATGTTAAATTTACATTTCTGGAATTTACTATAAGTTTGTGTGTTTTTCTGTGATTTCAGGTAAATTCTGGCTGAAATTGAGGGACTTGAGCAAAACTCTGAAAAAGGCTGACAAAAGGACTGCTGATGCTGTTGGAATCTGACCTTCCTGCACTCGAAATGGATTTTCTAGAGCTACCGAACTCCAAATGGCGCGCTCTCAACGGCTTTGGAAAGTAGACATCCAGAGCTTTCCAGCAATATATAATAGTCCATAATTTATTCGGAAATTGACGACGTAACTTGGCGTTGAATGCCAAGTACATGCTGCTATCTGGAGTTAAACGCCAGAAACACATCATGATCCGGAGTTGAACGTCCAAAACACGTCATAACTTGGAGTTCAACTCCAAGAGAAGCCTCAGCTCGTGGATAGATCAAGCTCAGCCCAAGCATACACCAAGTGGGCCCCGGAAGTGGATTTATGCATCAATTACTTACTCATGTAAACCATAGTAGCTAGTTTATTATAAATAGGACTTTTTATCAGTGTATTAGACATCTTGGGGACGATTAGTTCTCAGATCATGGGGGCTGGCCATTCGGCCATGCCTGAACCTTTCACTTATGTATTTTCAACAGTGGAGTTTCTGCACACCATAGATTAAGGGTGTGGAGCTCTGCTGTACCTCAAGTTTCAATACAATTACTATTACTTTCTATTCAATTCTCTTTTATTCTTATTCCAAGATATACGTTGCACTTAACTTTGATGAATGTGATGATCCGTGACACTCATCATCATTCTTACCTATGAACGCGCGTGACTGACAACCACTTCCATTCTACTTTAGGCCGGGCGCATATCTCTTAGATTCCCCAACAGAATCTTCGTGGTATAAGCTAGATAGATGGCGGCATTCATGAGGATCCGGAAGGTCTAAACCTTGTCTGTGGCATTCCAAGTAGGATTCTGGGATTGAATGACTGTGACGAGCTTCAAACTCCTGAAGGCTGGGTGTGATGACAAGCGCAAAAGAATCAAGGGATTCTATTCCAACCTGATTGAGAACTGACAGATGATTAGCCGTGCTGTGACAGAGCATAGGAACGTTTTCACTGAGAGGATGGGATGTAGCCATTGACAACGGTGATGCCCTACATACAGCTTGCCATGGAAAGGAGTAAGAAGGATTGGATGAAAGCAGTAGGAAAGCAGAGATTCAAGAGGAGCACAGCATCTTCATACGCCTATCTGAAATTCCCACTATTGAATTACATGAGTACTTCTATCCGTTCTATTTATTTTATTTATCCAATTTAATTCCATTTGACCCTATGATTCCACTCACTAACTGAGATCTACAAGATGACCATAGCTTGCTTCATACCAACAATCTCCGTGGGATCGACCCTTACTCACGTAAGGTATTACTTGGACGACCCAGTGCACTTGCTGGTTAGTTGTGCGAAGTTGTGAAGAATGTATGTAAGCCATGGTATTGTGCACCAAGTTTTTGGAGCCATTACCGGGGATTATTCGAGTTGTGTGAAAGTATAAATCACAATTTCGTCCACCAAGTTTTTGGCGCCGTTGCCGGGGATTGTTCGAGTATGGACAACTGACGGTTCATCTTGTTGCTCAGATTAGGTAATTTTCTTTTCAAAAATCTTTTTCAAAAATTTTTCTTTTATTTTTTGTTTTCCCAAAAATATTTTCGAAAAAAAAAAAATAAAAATACAAAAAAAAATCATAAAATCATAAAAACCAAAAATATTTTGTGTTTCTTGTTTGAGTCTTGTGTTAATTTTTAAGTTTGGTGTCAATTGCATGCTTTTAAAATTTTTTCTTGCATTTTTTCGAAAATCTCATGCATTCATAGTGTTCTTCATGATCTTCAAGTTGTTCTTGACAAGTCTTCTTGTTTGATCTTGATGTTTTCTTGTTTTGTGTTGGTTGTTGTTTTTCATGTGCATCTTTGCATTCATATTTTCCAAGCATTAAAAATTTCTAAGTTTGGTGTCTTGCATGTTTTCTTTGCATCAAAAATTTTTCAACTAGGAATCACAGGCAGAAACAAAGTCGGTCAAGAGCTGTTGCAGAGGTATCCACTAGCAAAGAGACTGCGGCTATAGCTCAGAGCTTATGTGAAATGACTAACTTGCTGAAGCAGATGCAGCTAAATCAACAACAACCACGCAAGTTCAACCTTCTCCACCACAGCACAACCAGCAATTGGTTCCACAAAGGGTATGTGGAATATGTGCAGATTACAGTCATTACACTGATGAGTGTCCACAACTCCAACCGGAAGACCACACTATAGCAGCCACTCATAACTTCTATGACCGCCCTAATCAAGGGTATAATCAAGGTGGCAACTATAATCAAGGATGGCAGGATAACTCTAACCAAGGCTAGAGAGACAACTCTAACCAGGGTTAGAGGGACAATCACAATAGAGGAGGCAGAGATAATAATGGAAATCAGAGGTGGAATAACAATAACAACTTCAGGCAGCAGAATCAGAATCGGGCCTACAGAGCACCTCATCTAAGACAGCCTCAAGCATCTCAGCAGCCCTCTCAGATCACTCATCCCTCTTCATCTCCTAATAATGAGTTACTGCAATCTATTGATCGGAGACAACAGGCCATGGAAAACAACTTTACTGCTACTCTGAATGGTCTGACTTCTACTCTGCAAGCCCTTATCTCGCAGATTGGATCAATGAACAACTCCAACAACCAGTCTTCAAGCTCTGGTGGACTCCCCTCTCAACCATTACCCAATCCAAAGGGTGGTATTAATGCCATCAATCTAAGGTCCGGAACCACATTGCAAGAGAGGAATCAGGAGGAGCCAAACCCACCTGAACACACCTCAGCTTAAGAGGTAGTGGAATTAGAAGATATTGAGGAAGAAAAGGATATACAGGACATGGCTGAGGAAGAAGATGCTAAATCACAGGAAAAAGCACCAGAGGGCACAGACACTGCATAACACGCCACTACTATTCCATTTCCACATCTTGCAAGGAAGCCCAGGAAGCAGTTGGAGCCTGATCCCAAAATGGTAGAAATATTCAAAAAGGTTGAGGTAACTGTTCCCCTTTTTGATGTCATTCAACAGGTACCTAAATATGCAAAGTTTCTAAAAGATTTGTGCATACATAAAGACAAAATTAATGAATTAGAAACTATTCCTTTAGGAAGTTCTATATCTGCTTTAATGGGAAATATACCTGAAAAATGTAGTGAACCAGGCCCATGCATGGTTAACTGTACCATTGGAGTGTGATATTTTCTGACTGCATGTGTGATTTAGGAGCATGTGTTAGTATAATGCCCTTATCTGTATATGATGTTTTGAGGCTCCCTCCCTTAAAAAGATCGGTAGCTCGTTTTGTGTTAGCAGATAAAAGTATTATTACAGTGGCTGGAGTTGCTAAAGATGTCTTAGTGGGCATTAAAGGTCTTACTTTCCCCATTGATTTTTACATCCTGGAGATGCTCTAACATGACTTAGAGAAGCCATCATCAATCCTACTCGGGAGACCTTTCTTGAAGACCTCGAAGTTTAAATTATATGCTTTTTCAGGAACATACTCTTTTGAAATAGACGGCCGAGTAGTCATCTTTAATCTGAATGGAGTTATGAAGTACCCTCCAGAAGATCACTCTATCCTCCGGTGTGACATCATAGATGAAACCGTAGCTGAAGTTCACCTGGAGGAGTTTGAAGAGAAGTACATAGGACAAGGTCCAAGTGTGGGAACATTTCCAGAGGACAATGAAAGTACTCTACCACTGCCACCAACTCCAGATAATTCAGAGCCTAACCATGAACAGAAGTCAGAGTTGAAACCTCTCCCTCCACACCTCAAATATGCTTACCTTAAAGACAAGCAGAAGTTTCCAGTTATCATTGCACGGGACCTCACTTCCCAATAGGAAGAGCAATTACTTAATGTGCTAAGGAGGCACAAGAAAGCAATTGGGTAGAGTTTAGCAGACATAGTAGGTATCAACCCTCACATTTGTGAGCACAGAATCTTTTTAGAAGAAGGAGCAAGACCTGTTCGTCAACCCCAAAGAAGACTGAACCCCACTATCTTAGAGGTTGTCAAAAAGGAAGTGACCAGACTACTAGAGGCAGATATTATCTATCCCATTTCAGACAGTGAATGGGTGAGCCCAGTACAAGTGGTACCCAAGAAGTCTGGAGTTAATACAGTAAAGAATGAGCATGGAGAGCTCATAGCTACCAGAGTTCAGAACGCCTGGAGGGTCTGCATTGATTACAAGCGTCTCAATCAAGCCACTCGTAAGGATCACTATCCTCTTCCATTCATTGATCAAATCCTGGATCGCCTGTCAGGTAAATCACATTATTGCTTTTTAGATGGTTATACAGGATATTTCCAGATTCATATAGCTCCTGAGGATCAAGGAAAGACTACTTTTACCTGTCGTTTTGGGACCTACGCTTACAAGAGAATGCCCTTTGGCTTGTGCAATGCACCAGCTACTTTCCAAAGGTGCATGATGAGTCTTTTCTCTGATCTTATCAAGGACTGTATGGAAGTTTTTATGGACGATTTTAGCGTTTATGGTGATTCTTTTAGCCTTTGCTTGCGTAGTCTATCTAGAGTATTAGATAGATGTGTCAGTACAAACCTTGTATTGAATTTCGAAAAATGTCATTTTATGGTTAAAAAAGGTATTGTGCTGGGACATGTTGTATCTAATACTAGCATTTCTGTAGATCCAGCAAAGGTGGATGTTATTTCTGATTTACCTTACCCCTCTTCTGTGAGGGAAGTCCGTTCGTTCCTTGGACATGCAGGTTTTTACCGAAGATTCATCAAGGATTTTAGTAAGGTAGCACTTCCCCTATCTAGATTACTATAGAAGGATATTGAATTCGAGTTCAGTGAGGATTGTAAACAAGCGTTTGATAAGCTGAAAACCGCCCTGACTCAAGCTCCAATTGTGAGAGGACCGGACTAGAGCCAGCCATTCGAAATCATGTGCGATGCTTCCAAACATGCAGTAGGAGCAGCGCTGGCTCAGGGTGAAGGTAAGGATCCTTTTGTTATTGCTTATGCATCTAAAACTTTAGACGCTGCTCAGTCCAATTACACTACTACTGAGAAAGAGCTTCTTGCTATTGTTTTTGCTCTGGATAAATTCCGAGCCTATTTACTTGGTACGAAGGTAGTAGTGTACTCAGACCACGCAGCTCTAAGGTATTTATTAGCTAAAAAGGAATCCAAACCAAGGCTTATACGTTGGATACTGCTACTACAAGAATTTGATTTAGAAATAAAGGATAGGAGTGGTAACTAGAATCTAGTGGCAGACCACTTGAGTCGCCTTGAGCACATTAAAGATGACTCCACTCCTATAGCTAATAATTTTCCATTTGATAACCTACAAGCAGTATCTGAGGTAATCCCTTGGTATGCACCTGTAGCTAATTATCTAGTTAGCTGCACTTTTCCTCCAAACTTTACCAAGCATCAAAGAGACAAGCTGAAAAGCGAGTCTAAATATTATATATGGGATGACCCATATTTATGGAGATGTGGCGCTAACAAGGTAATTAGAAGGTGTGTGCCTCAATCAGAATTTCAGTCTATTTTAGAGGTCTGTCACTCATCTGAGAGTGGAGGACATTTTGGCCCTCAAAGAACAGCTAGAAAAATCTTAGACTGTGGATTCTGGTGGCCCACTCTTTTTAAAGACGCTGCTGAATTTTGTAAATCTTGTCCCCCATGCCAAAAGTTTGGTAATATATCCCAGAGGGATGAAATGCCTCAACAAATTATGTTTTTTTGTGAAATTTTTTATGTTTGGGGCATTGACTTCATGGATCCATTTCCAAATTCTAATGGCCACCTCTATATACTGTTAGCTGTAGATTATGTTTATAAATGGGTGGAAGCAATTCCTACTTGTACTGATGATGCTAACACTGTTGTTTCCTTTGTGAGAAACCACATTATTTGTCACTTTGGATCACCACGGGCAATCGTGAGCGATCAAGGCACCCATTTTTGTAACAGGAGACTAACAGGATCACTGAAGAAGCATGGGATCATTCATAAAGTTGCGACTGCCTACCATCCTCAGACTAATGAGCAAGCCGAGGTGTCAAACAGAGAGATAAAGCGTATCTTGCAGAAGATAGTCAAACCTCATAGAAGAGACTGGAGCACCAGGCTACAGGATGCACTCTGGGCATACAAAACAACGTACAAGACACCCATTGGGATGAGCCCTTTCCGCTTAGTTTATGGAAAAGCTTGTCATCTTCCAGTTGAAGTAGAGCATAAAGCTTTTTGGGCAATAAAGGAGTGCAACATGGGAACTGAGAGAGCCAGAGCAGAACGAAAGTTGCAACTACTAAAACTGGAAAGCCTTCACCTAGAAGCTTATGAGAACTCAAGACTATACAAGGAGAAGATAAAGGTTGTACATGATCAGCACATCAAGAGAAAAGAATTCCAACCTGGTGATTTAGTCCTCCTTTACAAATCTCGACTGAGGCTCATGCCAGACAAGTTGAGATTCAGATGGGAAGGTCTATACAAGGTAGCGAAGGCCGAACCGTACGTAGTTTATCACCTAAGCCATCCTTCCAGCTCCGAACTTATCAAGGTTAATGGACATCGCTTAAAGCTGTACCACGGCGAGAAGATGAAGAAAAACAAGGAGCTTGAGATCTTCCTCTTGGAAGATCCCCATATAGCTGAAGACTGAGCTAGTGGAGCGTCCAACTTACTGACGTTAAAGCAAAGTGCTAGGTGGGAGACAATCCACCATGGTATGATCGTTCTTTTCTTTGTTTTTATTTTCACATTCAATTACTCTTCTCTTTCTTAGTACATTTTGTGCATCTGCATTTACATGCTTAAAAAAAAATTTACGCGACGCGATCGCATCATTGACGCGTCTGCGTTGCAGGTGGTTTGGAAAGATTAAGAAACGAACAGAGAGTCACGCAGGAGCGTGGCTGGAGGCATGCCAATGGCACAAATCACCCCACGCCACTGCATCACCAACGCGTCCGCGTCTAATGGGAACATTGGCCTCCCACGCGACCGCGTCACTCACGCGGCCGCATGCCCTTAAATTCGACGTAAAATGGGTGCACGACCGAAAGTTGTGCTAGAGTGGTGCTGGCTTGGCGCTGAACGCCCAATTCTTTCCACGCGGATGCAGGGCTCATGCGTCTGCGTCATAGCTTTTTAATGACCACCCACGCGATCGCATGACTCACGCGATCGCGTGACCCTAGACTTGGCAAAAATAATATTTCGAACAGAGAGTTGTGTGAGTGCGAGACTACCCTCGCACCAGTAGCATCAAATGGGTCCCGCGGACGTGACCGCGTTACCGATGCGACCGCGTCAATCAGTATAAGCGCAAGTCACACGACCGCGTGCCTCACGCGGCCGCGTCACCTGTGCCGCACAACGCCCCTGATTTGCCAACTATCTTATCTTTCTTTTCTCCAAATCCTATTTTCTTTTCTTCCTTCTTCCTTCTCATTCTATCTCTCTCTCTCCCTCTCACCCCCATTAACAAGGTTTCCTTTTCTTCTTCTCCCCTTACTTTTCTATTATTCTTCTTAATTTTATATGTTATTTTCTTTTTTTTCTCTTTTCCTATTACTTTCACTATCCATATTTTCTTCCCCTTTTCTTTTCTTCTTTCTTTTAATTGGTGTTGGAATTTATTTGGGTCATTGTTTTGCTTGTGAATTGTTAAAAAATATTGTTTGACAATTATATATTCCTTTTAGGGTTGTTTGCATGTTCAATCTAATACTTTCCATACCTTAGTTATCATGCATGCTATGTGTTTGTAAAAAAGCCCTATGGCATCATGCACTTTTCTACATTATTCTATTCTACTATTCAATACTTGCTTTTTACAAATTCCCCTTACTATTTTATTAATTGAATTTAATGGTCAATACAAACGTGATAGTTTGTTACGAAGTGATGCTTGATCTATGCTACTCATGCCCTTGCCGGCATGCCGATAAACATCTTGCATCTACTTACCCTCTAATGCATTTATTTTTTTCCCTTTGATGAACTTTTCACATGTTGTCATGACCATGTGTTCCCTTCATTCATCTTTACCGTGCATTCACTATCACTCACTCAACCCTCTCCCTTGCTTTATCTCTTTAAATTTAATTTACTTTCTCTTCCCTTATTTCAGAATGGCCACTAAGAAAGGCAACGAGAAAGCTACCCCCAAACCCACAGCAAGGAAAGGAATAAAAAGAGCATTAGTGGTAGAATCTTCTTCAACTGCAGTCAAGCCCTCAACAAAAAGAATTAAAAGGATCATAAAGGTTGATGAAAAGGAGAGAGTTTTCCCAGCAAAGGACACTGCACGATTCCCGAATCGCTACTGTGAGCAGATGTTTTCTATTCTGGCAGCTCGAAATTACAACAACGAACACCTTCTCATCCTTCCGCCTCGTATTGCCGCCTTTGTTGAGCCGCAAATTGCACAAAGACACTGGGGATTTTTACAGAGATAGCCACGACAGGTCAATCTTTCTTGGGTAGTTGAGTTCTACTCCAACTTCCACCTGCCAACCCTGTAGTCTGTCTATATACGTCAGAAGCAAGTCCCTATTACAGAAGAAGCCATTCAGCAAGCCTTAGATCTTCCACCTGCTCCAGAAGGATTGGACGCCTTTCAGAAAGCCGCAATCAAGTGCAAGGCATACACCTTTGACTAGGACGCTGTTCTCAGAGTTATTGCTCAACCTGGCAGCAAATGGATCTTCGGATACCATCGTTTCCATCCTAAGGGAATCTCGGCATCCGCACTTACCTTAGAGGCTCACGTATGGGCACAGATTATGTCCCATTATGTCTTCCGGAGTACTCATGAGTCTTCCTTCACCACAGACATGGCCGTTCTACTATGGTGCATCTTCACAGACCAGCCTCTTAATTTACCAAGACATATCCGGAATGCTATGGAATATGTGCAGATCATGGGCAACCTACCTTTCCCCGCCTTGGTCTCTGATCTTATCTCAGCAGCCAGAGTATCCTACAGAGCTGAAAATACCAAAGTCATACTTCCACGGGATGATCAGTACATCCCCAACGGGAGATAACTCAGGCCACAACTTGCCACTACCAGTCAGTCCACAGAGGATGCTACAGCTCCTCCACCATCTACTAGTCAGCTGCTACACCAAATACTGAAGCGATTGGACCAAGAAGAAAAGAAAGCAAAGCTCCGAGAGCGCCGCAACCACCGCCATTTCAAACACCTCAAGGAGCTACTTACAGGTAATCACAGACCCGATGACGATCCAGGCACTCTGGACTCCACTTCTTTCACCAGCACAGGGAGCCACGACGGTCCCGACTGTGGAGACACTGCCACCAGCCCACCACTGTTCTTGACAGATGGCACCGAGGACGGTGCAAATCCTTAAGTGTGGGGAGGTAGGTCAGTACTTGACTTCCGGAGGTAATTTTTCTTCCCTAAACACCAATAAATTAGGATATTTAGTTAGTTTTTCTTTCTTTTGTAGAATAGGATAAATTACATAGTAATAGATTAGTTGCATGCATGTTCTACTTGATTGAAAAGACAATAAGTTTCTTCTAAAACTCTATCTTTGGAACAAAATTTCACTAATTTTAATTAAAACTCTTATGTTAAATTTGCTTGAAGTTGTATTTGGAGCATGATTTTTAAAGCTAAAGAACACACAACCTGTGAGAATTGATCCTTTATGCATGGTTACATTATTTAACCATATTTGTTTTATTCTTGTGTGTTTACTTCTCTATGATTGTAACCTATATTTTGTTCCATCCTATATGTCCAATGTTTAATATATTTATATGCTGTATATGACTGAGGCCATTAATTGTTTAGCTCACTTATCCAAATTAAGCCTACCCTTTCAATTACCTTTGTTAGCCACTTTGAGCCTTTAAATCCCATTTGTTCTATAATTTACCACATTACTAGCCTTAAGCGAAAAAATAATTATATACCCCAATTTGAATCTTTGGTTAGCTTAAGATAGAATTGTGTGTGCTAATTAAGTATGGGAAATTGTGGGAACAAAAGATAATAAGGGGATATGTCATGATAACATAATGAGAATTTGGACACCTACTCATGTGAAACTATGAAAATCAAAAATCCATGTGCATTGATAAGCTATGTTTAAAAAAAATTTAAAATTAAATAAAAAATAAATAAGGGGACAAAATTACCCCAATGTTGAGTTAAGAATTCAAAGGTCAATGCATGTATGATAGAATTAAAATAAACAGTTGATACATGAGTAGGGAATGTGAAAGAGAATTCTAGGTAGCTAGGTACGAACTCCATAGTTATATAAAATATATAGGTTATGTTAGAGTTTGAGTTAATTAAAGATTCAATTTATAATTTCACTTAACCATATATGTATCCTTACCCTTACCTTGGCCCCGTTACAACCTTGAAAAGACCTCATGATGTTGCATTGGTATATTAAATGTTGTTGATTGATTAGGAAAAGAACAAAATTTAGGGAGCATGATTAGATAAGGATAGAGTGATTACCCTATACACTGGAGAGATTAGAATATACATACATCATCAATGAGGGTTCAATGCTTAAAATTCTATGTTCCCTGCTTTCATGAGCTACCTTCTTGCATTTTTATCTATTCTTACTGTATGAGACTTGAATTAGTGGAGCTTGATTTGTAATTGTTTTGAAGAGCTTATTTATTCCTGATCAAGTGGACAAGAATCACATAGTTGTATTCACATATATAGGTTGCATTGCATTACAAGAGTTTTTACATGTTCCTACTCATTTATTTTATCTCCTTCAACTAAGCATGAGGACATGCTAATGTTTAAGTATGGGAAGGTTGATAAACCACTATTTTATGGTTTATAATGTGTTTAATTGTGTGGTTTTATCATGATCTTTACCCACTTACTCATATAATTAGCATGCATTTATATTTCCTTCCTAAAATTATTACATGATTGAAAACTTACTTCCTAGAGACTTTTAATTAGGTATTTTAATTCTCCTTTATCCCATTCGATGCTGTGATCTGTGTGTTAAGTGTTTCAGGCTTTATAGGGTATGAATGAATTAGAGATTGGAAAGGAAGTTTGCAAAAATAGAAGGAATACAAGAAATTAAGGAGATGACCAGCGATAAGTGACGTGGCCGCATGGCTCACGCGACCGCGCAAAAGAGAGGAAATCGTAGTGACGCGGCCGTATGGCACACACGACAGCGCGGATTGGAAAAGCATAAGTGACGCGGAGGCATGGACGACGTGCCCGCGTGGCCAAGCAAAACACCGAATGACGCGTCCGCATGAATGACGCGACCGCGTGGCGTGCGCGATCTGCAGAATTTCAGAAGTCGTTGGCAGAGTTTCTGGGCCAGATTTTGACCCAGTTTTCGGCCCAGAAACACAGACTAGAGCCAGGGAACATGCATTAAAAGAGGACAACAATTCATTCCACATAATTTTTAGTTTTAGATCTGAATTGGCTCCTCCCCTAGGTTTTTATCACTTGACATTCATAATTAGGATTTTTGGAAGATTTTGCTTTTTAGCTTTTGAGAAGAGGCCACCTCCGGTACTAGTTATTATACTTTGCTATTTGCTTTTTACTTATTCTTCCATGTTCTTAATCCCCCTAGGGTTGATATTGGCTTATTTTTACAAGTTATTAATATAGACTATTTTTATTTTTAATTAATCCTTTTTCATTATTATTTGTCATGTCTCTTTTTAATTCCCTTTCCTATGTTTTGAGTTCTACATTCACAATGAGCGAGTAGTTCCCTTACTTGATGGGGAGTTGATTGAAAGGAACCCTTGAGTTGGGGTACTTAAATGAGAAATTGTAATTGGGCTCATTGTTGGAATGCCCTCTAGTCACTGACACAAATCCTTTTCAATGAGCAGATTGGGACTTGTGAATAGAAACAGCATTCCAACTTGTTTGACTATCCCTTACCTAGTAAGGGGTAACTAAACAGAGCAATCTTTAATTATCAATTAATCTTGAGAGTACTTCAACAAGAATAGGGCTTCCAACTAATCTACTCCCAGTCAAGGCTTTTATTTAGAATTAATTAAATTCTCTATTTTAATTTCCTGTTTATCAACTCAACCATTTTTGAAAACACCTGATTAATAAAATAGCACATCTCTCTGCAACTCGTTGGGAGACGACCTGGGACTTATACCCCCAGTATTTTAATTTAAATTTTGTGATAACCCTTCTAAATTGATAAGCAGATTTTCGGTTGGTTAAGGACTGTACTTGCAACGCATTTCTATTAATAATTTCTTAACCCGCCAATTTCTACCACGTCACGGTTGCACCTAGAGAAGGAGAAGCTTGAGCGATTGACCATCCAACTTAAGGACGTTAAAGAAAAGTGCTTGGTGGGAGGCACCCCACCGTGGTAAGATCTTCCTTGTGTATGCCATCTTGCTCCTAGCTTTAGATTCTTGTAAATTTTGTGACTTCTTGATGTTGCTGATTGCTTAGGAATTCTAGTTTGTTGATCTTGTTAGATAACTAGGATGTTTAGATAGATTTCATTATTTGGGAATGGAAGAATTGTTGAAGTGGAGAGAATGCTATGTTTTGAATGGTGTAGGAATTTGTGAAGCGTTCTCTTGCCTACTAGCTTAAACACCTGCCAAAAATGTGTTAGAATAACGTCTCCTATGTGCTTAAAAAAATCAAGGAAAAAGGGCATCCACGCGCGAGCGCACTGTGCGCGCGCGTGCCGGTGGTGCATTTTTACTCCTGGGCTAAAAATCCGAGAGTTATGCCCACCTTGTGCCCACTTTATGTCCACTTCGTGCCAGCCCCCACGCGCCAGCGTGCATGCCGCCAGCGCGTTCCCTTGCAACTTGGCCATCGACGCGCAAGCACACTGTGCGCACGCGCGCCGATGGTGCATTGTGAACTTCCCAGTATAAAAAACCGAGAGTTGTGCCATGCTTATGCTATTCTTGTGCCTGGCCTGTGGCTGCACTGACGCGTCTGCACACTGTGCGCGTCTGCACGCTGTGCGCGTCCGCGCACTGCATGCATCCGGCGGGTAGCCAACCCCCACCAAGCACGCGTCAGCGAAATGTGCGCGTCCGCGCGCCTGTGCTGCATGCCAACTCTGGTATAAAAAACCGAGACTTATGCCAACTTTATGCCAGTTCTGTGCCAGGGGCACAGCTATACTCGCGCGAGTGTGCCAATGACACACTTGCATCCCTCGCTCAACTCTCACCAACGCGCTAGCACACTGTGCGCGCGCGCGTCGGTTGCGCGAACCAGTTTTAAAGCTCCGCGCCCTGCTTCTTTCACCCTCTTTCTTGTTTATTTCTTCTTCTTCTTCCATCCCTTCTCTTCTCTTCTCACCTCTTCTCTTCCATACTCCATCACCACTGTCTTTGGCTACTCACCGGCGACCACCACCTCTTTCGGTGGCACCACATCTCCTCCCTTTCTTTCTCATCTTCAAAAAGAACATTCACCTTGTTTTTTCACACTTCTCAAGGTTTTACTTCCTCCACATCTCATCTATTACTTTCTTTGCATCATTTCTTTTTCTAGTTAGATTTTTTCTTGTTGATTTACTTATTTTCTCTTTTAGTTACTTGATTACACCACTTGCTTTTTTCTTGTTTACATTTTCTTCTTTTTATTTTTTCCATGGATGTCGAACTTGAACTTTGATTATTTTGATGGATCTTCTTGATTGTTTTTCATATCTTTGTCAATGGATGATGTTGTGTGATGATTGATACTTCATTTTGGGCTTCTAATTGGTTGAAGTATCTCATACTTGCTCATTGCTTGTTAAATGCACACCAAGTGTTCGAGGAAATGCACATATGCCATCTTGGTTTATTCTAGTCATATATCTTCAATTTGGTGCTTCCTCCTCAATTACTTGCTCTCTTCTAAGTGCATTGAACATATTTTGCTTATTACTTGCTAATTAGATACTCATTGAACATGACTTGCTCTTTATTTTGGATGCTTGAGATCATTTCTCTCATGCCATATTGCTTGCTTTACTTCCTCTTGCATCCCATGCCAAGTGTTGTGACCCATGCTTCTATGACTACTTTGTTGCACTATTTCTTTTAGGCACACCTCTCACTTGCATGTTTGTTAAGTTGATCCTTTGGGTTTAACATTTTCCTTCTTTCCCCTCCTTTTCAGGATGGCCACCAAGAAAGAAAAGGAGAAAGCTTCAAGGAAACCAGCCACAAAGAGGGCACCCCCAAAGTCACGCTCTAAGGCGCACTCTTCACTAGGAGCCAAACCTCTATCTAAGAAGGCAAAGGCACTCACTCCTATTGATGAGATTGAAAAGAGAAAACCGGAAAAAAGATTCTTCAAGGTTCCCCAACCGCTTCTGTGAACTTATGTTCCCCTTCATGGTTGAGAGGAACTATCATGCTGAGCATCCACTCGCTCCACCAAATAAAGTTGCTCCTTGTATTCTGCCCCGTATTGAACAGCGAGGAAGGGAGTTTCTTCTGATAAAACCACAAGAGGTAAACCTCTCATGGGTGGTAGAATTCTACACTAACTACCATGTTTCCTCTCTTCAATCGGTTTACATGCGCTGAAAGCAAGTCTCAGTGTTGGAAGAGACTATTTAGCAAGTGCTTAATGTCTTACCAGTACCAAGTGACATGGATGGCTACCAAGAGGTCTTACATCAGCGAGAAAAGTCTGGATTTGACTGGGACTCGATCCTTCAAGTCATTGCTGAACCAGAAGCATTTTGGACCCATGATCAACTCCAGATGCGACCCAAGTGCATTGACGCACGTTTCTTCACTGTAGAAGCTAGAGCTTGGGCCCAGATCCTATCTCACTATGTCCTACCTAGCACCCACAAGTTATCCATCACGGAAGATCTCGCTTTGCTTGTTTGGTGTGTTCTTATGGGAAGACCGGTGAACATTCCACTTCTTGTCAAGCAAGCGATGGGTCAAATCCATGACCGGAGCAATTCGCCATTTCCAGCATTAGTATATGCGGGTGTTCCTTGGGAAGCCATGGACACAAAAGCTATAATTCCGGCTAAGGGCGATGTGGTCCCAAGCAGAAAATACTTACATCTTCCCATGAACAAACCAAGCCTTAATGTAGCCCCACCATCTATTATTCCTCCCACCTCATCATCACCACCGCAGCAAAGATCCACCCATCAATGGATAGAAGATCTACATCGGAAGATTGATAGATATGAGCGGCCCAACCAACACCGATACACTTACATCAAGAAGCTTCTACGTTGTGTTACCCCTAGCATGGAGGAACCCAAAATATTCACATCCACCTCCAACCCAAGTGATGGGAGCTCTGATGAAGGGGATAATGAAGGTTTTAGTCCCGACAGTCCTTTGCGCATTCTTAGTAGCACGGAGGACCGTGCTAAATTCTAAGTGTGTGGAGGTCGTTCGACCGATCTCTATATGGGTAACAATCTCTTCCTTTTAATACCCATGGATTTATCTCTTGCTTAGTAGTTAGTACATTGCATGTGTAGTTAGTCTTGCTTGTAAATATTCCTTGCATGGTAGTTAGTCTCTATAGAGTTGCTTGGTCAAATAATAACTTCTTTCCCAAGAAACTGTATTTTGGGGTACCCTACCAAATTAAAAAAATTCTTTGTGTTGAACTTGCTTCAAGAATGTATTTTGGAACATAGTGATTGAGCTAAGAACACAAGCATGTAAGTTTTGAGCCTATTGTATGCTTATATCTTCTAACCATTAATTCCCTTTCTTGTGTGCATTATTCTCTCTCTATGATTGCAATCCTTGCTTTGTCTGATTCTATATGTCCATTACTTTATGTATGAATGCATTTACATAATCGAGGCCATCGTTTCAATAGTCAATTTTCCCAAATGGCCTTAACCCTTTTATCTACCATTTCTAACCAACTTTGAGCCTGTGATAAAACCTCTTTGTTCCTAAAAAGAGCACATCAACAACCCTAAGTGAAAAACCGTGAATGTCCTTAAATTTGGATCCTTGATTAGCTTAGGTGAGTTGGGATGTGTATCATTCAATTGGGAGGGTATACTTGGGAACTTGGGTAGATATAAAGGTGTATTGTAATTGTAATTGAAAATTCTGGGATTTGGGAACATCCTAATGTATTGAATGATTGAACCATGTGTATTGAAACTTTTGTACATGAACCCCAAGGAAAAGGGGACCAAAAAAAAAGAGAAGAGTTTCATATGTGTATATATGAGAATGTATGAAAAAGAAAAGAAAAGAATATATATATATATATATATGAAAAAAAAAGAAAGGCAATGAAAGGGGACAAAAATGCCCTAAGACAAAGTAGTAAAAACTATGCATATGGGATATGAATTGAAAGGAATGCATGGGTGTGCAAAAAGTGAAACCCAAGGGTAGCTAGGTAATGTATTATAGTTGTATAGGTTGTTTTATTTGTCTAGTGGGATCCTAGGTTAATCAAGGACTCAAATTTTAAGCTCACTTGACCATATGCATTAAGTAATTGTTAATTGTTAGATGAAAGACAAATCTTGAAAAGCATGATTAGGAGAGGATTAAGTGACGAACCCTATACACTTTAGCACATAGAGCGGATACACATCCGGCAAGGGTTCGATGCTCAACTCTTTGTTCCCGGCTTTCACAGGCGTTCACTTAGCAAGTTATATGCACTTCATAGTGATATTCAATTTGGTAGGATTCATGAACTACACATCATTTTCACCCTATATGCTCACATGTGTTCTTGGAGAATGGATTTACCTTTGACCAAGTAGATAGACAATTTTACATTAGTTGCATGCATTCACTTAGGTAGTTTGCATTTCATAAACCCTTTCTCACCATGATCTTTGGTCTTTTTATTTTAAGCAAGAGGACATGCTTGGTTTAAGTGTGGGGAGATTTGATAAACCCCAGTTTTTGTGGTTTATCTTGTGCTTAATTTGGAGGTTTTTGTCAATATTTCTCGCACTTATTCACAAGAAATGCATGGTTTTGTGTTCACTTCCTTAATATTGCTCCATGATAGAAAATATGCTTATTTTGCCTTAGAATTGCTATATTTTGATCCTCTTTATTGCCATTCGATGCCGTGACATATTTGTTGAGTAATTTCAGAATTAATAGGGTAAGAATGGCCTAGAAGAGAGAAGGAAAGCATGCACAAGAGGAAGGAACATGAACATTTGGATTTTGGGAACTGAAGCATCGACGCGCACGCGTACATCATGTACATGCGTGGATGAGGATAGCTGGAAGCGGCCCGCAAGGATAGACGCATCCGCGCAAGCTAGAGAATTCCAACCGACGCGCACGCGCACTTGGCGCGCACGCGTGGATCACAAAAGCAATCGACACACATGCACGCATGGCGCGCATGCGCGGGAAGCTGCACGTGACCTCATTAAAGGAAATCATGCCTGGCGATTTTTGAGGCTCATTAAGCCCAATTTCAAGCTGTTTCTGCATGAAAAAAGACCCAAGGATGCTAGGGAGAAAGGGGGATCAATCATTTTTACACTAAGGCACACGTTCTAGTTTTTTTTGGGTTCTTTGTTCTTCTAGAGAGAGGAACCCTTGTTCTTCTCTAGATCTAGCTTTAATTTGATCTTCTCTTGATAACTCTGAATTGGATCTTGTTAATTACTAGTTTTGATTGTTTAATTTGAATTCATTAGTATAATTTTGCTTATATCTTGTGTTAGTTTATGGATTCTTGTCAATTGTCACTTTATACCCATTGCACGAATGTTGTGAATCTTGACTTGTTGATGTTACATTGATGATTTCTATGATTAATTGTGTTGTTTGAGTGATTGTAAGTTTATATTTGTTAGTGGGTATTTGTTAATTTCAATACAATTACAATTTGAACATGTCTTTTATTAATGCTTACCATGTGTTTGATGAATTGTTTACCTTGATTATAGAGTAGTTCTTTTTACTCTTGGCTTAGGCTAAGGGAATTGGGTAAACTTGAGTCATTGGGTCTAATGGATTTGATTATTTGGGAATCCTTAGTGGTCAATTTGATAGCCATTGACACTAGCCTACTACTAGGTTAATTAGTAGTGAGGTTAGACCTTATGGGTGGATGTTGACCAAACTATTTAACATACTTCAAGTATAGAAGTAGACTTCATGGGTTTTGTTCCTCATAATTGTCAAGATATGGTTATTAGACAAGGATAATGACCCCCAATTCCCATGCCTAGCAAAGAGTTGCTTTTATTATTCATATTTGAAAACCCAAATTCTTAATTGTCTTGCTTTAGTTGTAGCTATTATTTAGTTGAGAGTAGAATTAAATTGAATGTTGTCTTCTTAGTTGAAATTGCTCACGTCTTACTTAGTTATTTGAATTAGTTCTTTGCACTTTAAGATTACTTGTTTGCTAAGATTCCTAGTCTACTTTCTCGCTCATGACTTACAACCCCAGATTTCTAACCAATGTTGAAGCACATGTTTGCCCATTCCTTGTGAGACGACCCGAGATTTGAATACTTCAGTTATTTTATTGGGGTTGAACTTGTGACAACCAATTCATTTCTAAATTTGATCCTCGAGGATTGTTGTTGGTAGAGCTATACTTGTAACGCAACTTTATTGAGAAATTCTCTTCCAACATAGTCCACGGGTGTCCATCATTGAATGAGTATAGGCATACATGAATTACTACCCAAATGGCTTACTTATAACTCAAGACAGTGCATCAAACCTATCAAAAACAAAGAAAAAGGCTAGTAAAACTAGCCTAAGATGCCCTGGCATCATAAGGCCATATGGGTATGTAAGTAAAGTGAAACAAAAGTCTCAATCATATAAGTGTATACATACATCAAACCATGGACATATAGAATCAAGCAAGATATAGATCAAAATTTTAGAGAGAACAACACATACCAAAATAAAACATTTGTTGTATCAAGTAGGCTCAAAATCTCATTGGTTTTTTGTGTTCGATCTCTAAAACTATGTTCCAAAAATGAATATCTTCAAACAAGTTTAACTAAAATTTTAATTTAAATTAGTAAAATGCCATAAAAAAAGTTTCTTGAAAAAGAAAATATTACTTCAACCAAGTAGTGGTAAAATATGCACAAAATCAAACAAACATGCAATCAAACATGCAAATGCAATAACTAATTTAACAAAGAAAATTAAACATTGGTGTTGAGTCAGAAAAGTAACTAACCCATGGAGATCTAACTAACCCACTGATGAGAGGATTTTTGACGGTTTAGAATTAACAAATGAAATCTCGTTGCAATATAGTTCCTAAACCAACAAATAATCCTTTCATACAAAAGATTGTTTGTCACAAGTAACAAACCCCTAAATTTATAAACCGAAATATTGGAACCTCGGGTCGTTCTCCCTAGGAATTGTAATGAAGTGTCTTGTTATTGGTTGTGAGTTATTTTTGGGGTTTTGATAAGAAACATGAAAGATAAATGGCAAGAAAGTAAACTAATGGCTAAAAAGGCCTTGGCAAGATTTGATGGTCAAGGATCTTGGTGGACGAAATTGTGATTTCTATCTTTTTGAACTTTAGCATATATTTACTCTCAGGGCACTGTTTATTCTCACAACTCCGTTCAACTAACCAGCAAGTGTACTGGGTCGTCCAAGTAATAAACCTTACGTGAGTAAGGGTCGAATCCACAGAGATTGTTGGTATGAAGCAAGCTATGGTCACCTTGTAAATCTCAGTTAGGGAGATTAAAGGGTAATTGTGATTATTGGAATAACGAAATAAAAAGGAATAATAAAAGGGATAGAACACTTATGCAGATTCATTGGTAGGAATTTCAGATAAGCGGCTGGAGATGCTGTAGAGCCCAAGGACGCCTGCTCTCCTACTGCTTCTACTCAATCCTTCTTACTCCTTTCCATGGCAAGCTTTGTATAGGGGTTCACCATCAACTGTGGCTACTTTCTTCCTCTCGGGGAAATATCCTGTGCGGCTGTCACTCGCACAGCTAACCAGTCTGGAGGCATCACCCATGGCTGATGGCTACATCCCATCCTCGCAGTGAAAACTAATGCTCACGCACTCTGTCACAGTACGGCTAATCACCGGTTGGTTCCCTCCCCTACTGGAATAGAATCCCTCTTTTCCCTCCCCTATTGTCAATCACGCGCGTTCATAAGTGAGAATGATAATGAGGGTAATCTGACTCATAACAATCATCATGTTCTTGGGTACGAATGAATATCTTGGAATAAGAATAAGAGAGATTTGAATAAAAGATAATAGAATTTCATTAATACTTGAGGTACAGCAGAGCTCCACACCCTTAATCTATGGTGTGCAGAAACTCCACCGTTGACAATACATAAGCAAAGGGTCCAGGCATGGCCGAATGGCCAGCCCCCCTAACGTGATCAATGATCTCCTAAGATGAAGAATAAAACAAAACTGAGACCAAAGATGTCTAATACAATAGATAAATGTCCTATATATACTAGACTAGCTACTAGGGTTTACATGAGTAAGTAATTGATGTATAAATCCACTTCCGGGGCCCACTTGGTGTATGCTTGGGCTGAGCTTGATCATTCCACGAGCTAAGGCATTTCTTGGCGTCAAACTCCAGGTTATGACGTGTTTTGGGCGTTCAACTCCGGATAATGACGTTTTTCTGGCGTTTAACTCCAGACAGCAGCTTGTACTTGGCGTTCAACGCCAAGTTACGTCGTCATTCTTCGAATAAAGTATGGACTATTATATATTGCTGGAATGCTCTGGATGTCTACTTTCTAACGCCGTTGAGAGCGCGCCAATTGAAGTTCTGTAGCTCCAGAAAATCCATTTCGAGTGCAGGGAGGTCAGATTCCAACAGCATCAGCAGTCCTTTTGTCAGCCTTCTTCAGAGTTTTGCTCAAATCCCTCAATTTCAGCCAGAATTTACCTGAAATCACAGAAAAACACACAAACTCATAGTAAAGTCCAGAAATGTGAATTTAACATAAAAACTAGTGAAAACATCCCTAAAAGTAGCTTAAACTTACTAAAAACTATATAAAAACAATGCCAAAAAGCGTATAAATTATCCGCTCATCACAACACCAAACTTAAATTGTTGCTTGTCCCCAAGCAACTGAAAATCAAATAGGATAAAAAGAAGAGAACATACTATAAATTCCAAAATATCAATGAATATTAATTTAATTACATGAGCGGGACTTGTAGCTTTTTGCTTCTGAACAGTTTTGGCATCTCACTTTTTCCTTTGAAGTTCAGAGTGATTGGCATCTCTTAGGAACTTAGAATTTGGGATAGTGTTATTGACTTTCCTAGTTAAGCATGTTGATTCTTGAACACAGCTAGTTTTGAGTCTTGGCCGTGGCCCTAAGCATTTTGTTTTCCAGTATTACCACCGGATTCACAAATGCCACAGACACATAACTGGGTGAACCTTTTCAGATTGTGACTCAGCTTTGCTAGAGTCCCCAGTTAGTGGTGTCCAAAGCTCTTAAGCACACTCTTTTGGATCACGACTTTAACCACTCAGTCTCAAGCTTTTCACTTGGACCTTCATGACACAAGCACATGGTTAGGGACAGCTTGATTTAGCCGCTTAGGCCTGGATTTAACTTCCTTGGGCCCTCCTATCCATTGATGCTCAAAGCCTTGGATCCTTGCTACCCTTGCCTTTTGGTTTTAAGGGCTATTGGCTTTTTCTGCTTGCTTTTTCTTTTTCTTTTCGCCATTTTTTTTTTCGCAAGCTTACTTTTTCACTGCTTTCTCTTGCTTCAAGAATCAATTCATGAATTTTTCAGTTCATCAATAACATTTCTCTTTGTTCATCATTCTTTCAAGAGCCAACAATTTTAACACTCATAAACAACAAGATCAAAAATATGCACTGTTCAAGCATTCATTCAGAAAACAAAAATTATTGCCACCACATCAATATAATTAAATTAAATTCAAGGATAAATTCGAAATTCATGTACTTCTTGTTCTTTTGAATTAAAACATTTTTCTTTTAAGAGAGGTGAAGGATTCATGGAATTATTCATAATCTTTAAGGCATGGTTACATACTAATGATCATGAAGTAAAGACACAAAACATAGATAAACACAATATTAAAAACGAAAACAGAAAGAAATAAAGAACAAGGAATGAATCCACCTGAGTGAGGGTGGCGCCTTCTTGAAGGTCCAATGGTGCTTTTTGAGCTTCTCTATGTCTCTTCCTTGCTTCTGTTGCATGATCCCTAGTGATTTTGGTGTTTTTAACATTATTTGCTCCCAATAGTTGTGTGGAGGACAACTTATTCCCTGAGGTATCTCAGGGATCTCTTGATTTGCAGCCACATGTTATACCACTGAGCTATGACGGCTTATATTTTTTCATCTCCCAAGACTTCAGAGGTGGAAGCTTTTGTCTTCCCTTTGAGGTTTCTCTGGCCTTAGGTGCCATTAATGGTAATGGAAAAGCAAAAAAACTATGCTTTTACCACACCAAACTTAAAATATTGCTCGCCCTTGAGCAAGAAAAGAAAGAAGAGAAGAAGAAGAAGAAGATGGAGGTGAGTGAGGGGAGAAGGATTCGGCTATATGGGTGGGATTGGGTGGGTTAGAGAAGTTGAATTGTAAAGGTAGGTGGGGTGTATGGGGAAGAGTGGGTAGATGTAGGTGGTGAATGAAAAATAAATGGGATGACCATGAATGGAAAGAGAGAGGGCGAGGTAGGTGGGGATCCTGTGAGGTCCACAGATCCTGAGGTGTCAAGAAATACCATTCCTGCACCAAATAGGCATGTAAAATGCCTTCATGCATCATTCTGGCGTTCAAACGCCCATTGGTGCATGTTCTGGGCGTTCAACGCCCATGTGATGCATGTTTCTGGCGTTGAACGCCAGTTTCATGCTTGTTCCTGGCGTTCAGCGCCAGTTTGTCCTCTCTGTGCACCATCCTGGCGTTTAACGCCAGGTTGTTGCTTGTTTTGGGCGTTCAGCGCCAGAATGGTGCTCTGTTCTGGCGTTGAACGCCGGCCAGATGAACCTTCTGGGCGTTGAACGCCAGCCCGTGCATCCTCCAGGGTGAAAAAATTTTTTTCTTCTGTTTTTGACTCTGTTTTTAATTTTTTTGATTTTTTCGTGACTCCTCATGATCATGTACCTAATTCAACACAAAAATAACACTAAAACAAAATAAAATAAAATTAGATAAATAAAATTGGGTTGCCTCCCAACAAGCGCTTCTTTAATGTCAATAGCTTGACAGTGGCTCTCATGGAGCCACAAGATGATCAGGTCAATTTAGTGTGTAGTCCCAACACCAAACTTAGAGTTTGGATATGGGGTTTGAACACCAAACTTAGAGTTTGGTTGTGGCCTCACAACACCAAACTTAGAGTTTGACTGTGTGGGTTCTTCTTGACCTTGAACTGAGAGAAGCTCTTCATGCTTACTCTCTTCTGTCATAGAGGGATGGCCATGTGCCTCAAACACAAGGTAGTCCCCATTCAATTGAAGGACTAACTCACCTCTATTGACATCTATCACAGCTCCTGCTGTGGCTAGGAAAGGTCTTCCTAGGATGATGCAATCATCTTCTTCCTTCCTAGTGTCTAGGATTATGAAATCAGTAGGGATGTAAAGGCCTTCAACCTTTACTAGCACGTCCTCTACTATTCCATAAGCTTGTCTTATGGACTTGTCTGCCAATTGTAATGAGAACAAGGCAGGTTGTACCTCAATGATCCCCAGCTTCTCCATTACAGAGAGTGGCATCAGATTTATCCCTGACCCAAGATCACATAGAGCTTTTTCAAAGCTCATGGTGCCAATGGTGCAGGGTATTAAGAACTTGCCAGGATCTTGTTTCTTTTGAGGTAGAGTTTCCTGAATCCAAGTATCTAGTTCACTAATGAGCAAGGGAGGTTCACTTTCCCAAGTCTCATTACCAAACAGCTTGGCATTCAGCTTCATGATAGCTCCTAAGTATTGAGCAACTTGCTCTCCAGTCACATCTTCATCCTCTTCAGAGGAAGAATAGTCTTCAGAGCTCATGAATGGCAGAAGGAGATTTAATGGAATCTCTATGGTCTCTGTATGAGCCTCAGATTCTTTTGGATCCTTAATAGGAAACTCCTTCTTGCTTGAAGGACGTCCCAGGAGGTCTTCCTCACTAGGATTTTCGTCCTCCTCCTCCTTTGTGCATTCGGCCACTTTGATTAAATCAATGGCCTTGCACTCTCCTTTTGGATTCTTTTCTGTGTTGCCTGGGAGAATGCTGGGAGGAGTTTCAATGACTTTCTTACTCAGCTGGCCCACTTGTGCCTCCAAATTTCTAATGGAGGATCTGGTTTCATTCATGAAACTGAAAGTGGCCTTTGACAGATCAGAGACTATATTGGCTAAATTAGAATTGTTTTGTTCAGAGTTCTCTGTCTGTTGCTGAGAAGATGATGGATATGGCTTACTATTGTTCAGCCTATTGCGTCCACCATTGTTAAAGCCTTGTTGAGGCTTTTGTTGATCCTTCCAGGAGAAATTTGGATGATTTCTCCATGATGGGTTATAGGTGTTTCCATATGGTTCACCCATGTAATTAACCTCTGCCATGGCAGGGTTCTCAGGATCATAAGCTTCTTCAGAAGCTGCCTCTCTAGTACTGTTAGATGCATGTTGCAATCCATTCAGATTTTGAGAGATTATGTTGACCTGTTGGGTCAACATTTTATTCTGAGCCAATATGGCATTTAGAGCATCAATTTCAAGAACTCCTTTCTTCTGAGGTATCCCATTATTCACAGAATTCCTCTCAGAGGTATACATGAACTGGTTGTTTGCAACCATGTCAATGAGTTCTTGTGCCTCTTCAGGCGTTTTCTTCAGGTGAATTGATCCACCTGCAGAATGGTCCAATGACATTTTCGAAAATTCAGAGAGACCATAATAGAATATATCTAACATGGTCCATTCTGAGAACATGTCAGATGGACATCTTTTGGTCAACTGCTTATATCTTTCCCAAGCTTCATAGAGGGATTCGCCATCTTTTTGTTTGAAGGTTTGAACATCCACTCTCAGCTTGCTCAGCTTTTGAGGAGGAAAGAATTTATCCAAGAATGCAGTGACCAGCTTATCCCAGGAGTCCAGGCTGTCCTTAGGTTGGGAATCCAACCATATTCTAGCTCTGTCTCTTACAGCAAAAGGGAAAAGCATGAGTCTGTAGACTTCAGGATTAACTCCATTCGTCTTTACAGTATCACAGACCTGCAAGAACTCAGTTAAGAACTGATAAGGATCTTCAGATGGAAGTCCATAAAACTTGCAGTTTTGTTGCATCAAGGCAACTAGTTGAGGCTTAAGCTCAAAGTTATTGGCTCCAATGGCAGGAATGGAAATGCTTCTTCCATCAAACTTGGGCGTTGGCTTTGTGAAGTCACCAAGCATTCTCCTTGCATTATTATTATTATTATTTTCGGCTGCCATCTCCTTCTCTTGTTCGAAAATTTCTGAAAGGTTGTTTCTGGATTGTTGTAATTTAGCTTCTCTTAATTTTCTCTTCAGAGTCCTTTCAGGTTCTGGATCAACTTCAACAAGAGTGCCCTTTTCCCTGTTCCTGCTCATATGAAAGAGAAGAAAACAAGAAAAGAAAGAGGAATCCTCTATGTCACAGTATAGAGATTTCTTTATGTTAGTAGAAGAAGAAGGGGGTAGAAGAATGAAGAAGGAGATTCGGATTTGTGGATGAAGAAAGGTGAAGAGAAGTGTTAGTAATTAATTAATTAAATAGAAGAAGAGAAGAGAGGGAGAGGATTTTCGAAAATAATTTTTGTAAACAGGTTAGTGATTTTCGAAAATTAAAGACAAAATATAATTAAAATTAAAATTTAAAACAAAAAGAATTTTTGAAAAAAAAGATGGAGAATTTTCGAAAATTAGAGAGGGGAAAGTAGTTAGGTGGTTTTGAAAAAGATAAGAAACAAACACAAAGTTAGTTAGTTGATTGAAAAAGATTTGAAATCACATTTTGAAAAAGATAAGAAGATAAGAAAAAGATAAGATATTTTGAAATCAAATTTTGAAAAAGATAAAATTTTTGAAAAAGATAAGATAAAAGATAAAAAGATATATTTGAAAAAGGATATTTTGAAAAAGATTTTAATTTTTAAAATTACTTAACTAACAAGAAACTACAAGATAAGATTCTAGAACTTAAAGATTGAACCTTTCTTAACAAGAAAGTAACAAACTTCAAATTTTTGAACCAATCACATTACTTGTTAGTTAATTTTCGAAAATTTGATAAAAAGATAAGAAAAAGATTTTGAAAAATAATTTTGAAATTTTCGAAAATGATAAAAAAAATGAAAAAGATATGATTTTTGAAAAAGATTTGAAAAAGATAAGATTTTTAAAATTGAAATTTTGACTTGACTTGTAAGAAACAACTAATTTTAAAAATTTTTGACCAAGTCAACCCAAAATTTCGAAATTTTGGAGGGAAATAAGGAAAAGATATTTTTTTGATTTTTGAATTTTTAATTAAGAGAGAGAAAAACAACAAAAATATTCAATGCATGAAATTTTTAGATCAAAACACTGAATGCATGCAAGAATGCTATGAATGTCAAGATGAACACCAAGAACACTTTGAAGATCATGATGAACATCAAGAACATAATTTTGAAAAATTTTTGATGCAAAGAAAACATGCAAGACACCAAACTTAGAAATCTTTAATGCATGGAAAATATGAATGCAAAAATGCACATGAAAAACAACAAAAGACACAAAACAAGAAATCATCAAGATCAAACAAGAAGACTTGTCAAGAACAACTTGAAGATCATGAAGAACACTATGAATGCATGAGATTTTCGAAAAAAAAAAATGCAAGAAAAATTTTAAAAGCATGCAATTGACACCAAACTTTAATACTCAAACAGGAAACACAAAATATTTTTGATTTTTATGATTTTCTAATTTTTTTGTATTTTTATTAATTTTTTTCGAAAATATGGTTTGGAAAAATGAAAAATAAAAAGAAAAATTTTTGAAAAAGATTTTTGAAAAAAAAATTACCTAATCTGAGCAACAAGATGAACCGTCAGTTGTCCATACTCGAACAATCCCCGGCAACGGCGCCAAAAACTTGGTGGACGAAATTGTGATTTCTATCTTTTTGAACTTTAGCATATATTTACTCTCAGGGCACTGTTTATTCTCACAACTCCGTTCAACTGACCAGCAAGTGTACTGGGTCGTCCAAGTAATAAACCTTACGTGAGTAAGGGTCGAATCCACAGAGATTGTTGGTATGAAGCAAGCTATGGTCACCTTGTAAATATCAGTTAGGGAGATTAAAGGGTAATTGTGATTATTGGAATAACGAAATAAAAAGGAATAATAAAAGGGATAGAACACTTATGCAGATTCATTGGTAGGAATTTCAGATAAGCGGCTGGAGATGCTGTAGAGCCCAAGGACGCCTGCTCTCCTACTGCTTCTACTCAATCCTTCTTACTCCTTTCCATGGCAAGCTTTGTATAGGGGTTCACCATCAACTGTGGCTACTTTCTTCCTCTCGGGGAAATATCCTGTGCGGCTGTCACTCGCACAGCTAACCAGTCTGGAGGCATCACCCATGGCTGATGGCTACATCCCATCCTCGCAGTGAAAACTAATGCTCACGCACTCTGTCACAGTACGGCTAATCACCGGTTGGTTCCCTCCCCTACTGGAATAGAATCCCTCTTTTGCGTCTGTCACTAACGCCCAGCAGGTTACAGGTTTGAAGCACGTCACAGTCATTCATTACCGGAATCCTACTCGGAATACCACAGACAAGGTTAGACTTTCCGGATTCCCAGGATCCTACTCGGAATACCACAGACAAGGTGAGACTTTCCGGATCCTCATAAATGCCGCCATCTATCTAGCTTATACCATGAAGATTCTGTTGGGGAATCTAAGAGATACGCATTCAAGCTCTGTTGCATGTAGAACGGAAGTGGTTGTCAATCACGCGCGTTCATAAGTGAGAATGATAATGAGGGTAATCTGACTCATAACATTCATCATGTTCTTGGGTACGAATGAATATCTTGGAATAAGAATAAGAGAGATTTGAATAAAAGATAATAGAATTTCATTAATACTTGAGGTACAGCAGAGCTCCACACCCTTAATCTATGGTGTGTAGAAACTCCACCGTTGACAATACATAAGCAAAGGGTCCAGGCATGGCCGAATGGCCAGCCCCCCTAACGTGATCAATGATCTCCTAAGATGAAGAATAAAACAAAACTGAGACCAAAGATGTCTAATACAATAGATAAATGTCCTATATATACTAGACTAGCTACTAGGGTTTACATGAGTAAGTAATTGATGCATAAATCCACTTCCGGGGCCCACTTGGTGTATGCTTGGGCTGAGCTTGATCATTCCACGAGCTAAGGCATTTCTTGGCGTCAAACTCCAGGTTATGACGTGTTTTGGGCGTTCAACTCCGGATAATGACGTTTTTCTGGCGTTTAACTCCAGACAGCAGCTTGTACTTGGCGTTCAACGCCAAGTTACGTCGTCATTCTTCGAATAAAGTATGGACTATTATATATTTCTGGAAAGCTCTGGATGTCTACTTTCCAACGCCGTTGAGAGCGCGCCAATTGGAGTTCTGTAGCTCCAGAAAATCCATTTCGAGTGCAGGGAGGTCAGATTCCAACAGCATCAGCAGTCCTTTTGTCAGCCTTCTTCAGAGTTTTGCTCAAATCCCTCAATTTCAGCCAGAATTTACCTGAAATCACAGAAAAACACACAAACTCATAGTAAAGTCCAGAAATGTGAATTTAACATAAAAACTAGTGAAAACATCCCTAAAAGTAGCTTAAACTTACTAAAAACTATATAAAAACAATGCCAAAAAGCGTATAAATTATCCGCTCATCAGATCTCCATCCTAATCACTAACCACAATATGAGAATTGGCAAGGATTAATCCCATTAAGTCATCCTCTAATTAGTAAAGTAAAGTTAAATGAGCTATATCAATCCTAGTCCATATGTCCTAACTCTCCACTAATTCAATTAGTAAGAACTAGAGTCAATGACTCCCAATCATCAATCACTTGGACTTTAGTAACTCAATAGTTCCTAAGTTACCTTTCCAAGCCAAGAGCTTAAAATTCTACTCTAAAATCCAACAAAGCATTTTATCAAACACTTGGAAGGCAAAAAAGAAAGCATAGTAAAATTGCAAGGAAAGTAAATCTACACTACTCAATTACAAGTAATTAAACAAAAACAATTAAAGGAAACAAGATCTACATGAATTATCTCAAATTGCATTAAAGGAAAATAGAGGAAGAAAGAGTGCATCAACAACAAAGTAATAATTACAAGAGCAGTTCGTTCCTGTAGAGCCTGAGGGACGGACTGACTATGCTTCTGTGCATTTTCTGTATGTGTGTTATGTGCTATTAGTATATCTGCTTGATATAATTGGCATAAACGTTCATGAGCATGCATTTGGGACTTTGAAGCACTAGACTTCCGATATTGAGACTGATCAACTTAATATTGATTGTTTGGTGTGTATAGGGACCAGATGGCGCCTCGTAGACGCGGTGGAGGCCGTGGAAGAGGTCGTACTAATGCTCGTGCGCCGGAGATTAATCCTAATGACCTGGTGAACTTTATGACGGCGTTGGAGAATATGGCTGCTGCTATGCAAGCACAAGTGGTACCTGAAGGACAGCGTGTCGAGTTCGCTACCTATATGCTCACTGGTGAAGCGTCGCATTAGTGGCAAGGTATCCGACGTCTTCTGCAGCAGGGTGATGACTATATCACCTGGAATGTCTTCCAAGAGGAGTTCTATAAGAAGTACTTTCCGACTTCTGCCAGGACGGCTAAGGAACTTGAGTTACTGCAGCTGAAGCAGGGTACCATGTCCGTATCTGAGTATACTGACAAGTTTGAAGAGCTGTTCAGGTTCTCTCGTATGTGTCAAGGGACTCTGGTGGAATATGAGGAATGGAAGTGTGTTAAGTATGAAGGAGGACTCTGGAGTGATATCTTCAGCTCAGTGGGACCAATGGAGATCAGAACTTTCTCCGAGTTAGTAAACAAGTGTAGGGTTGCTGAAAAGTGTGTAAAAAGGGCAACCGCTGAGAAAGGGAGTCACAAAGGATCATTCCCACAGAACCGAGGGAAGAGCTTTGCACCTAGAGGTCCGCCTTTCAAGAGGGGAAGCTCTTTCAGGAGGCCCAACAACAACAACTCCCAAGGGAAGACGTTTGGAAAGCAGCCTCAGAATGATCAAGCTTGTACTAGATGTGGGAGTCACCATCCGGGAGCACCATGCAAGGCCGGATGGGACTTGTGCTACAATTGTGGAAAAGCGAGGCACAAAGCCGCCAGCTGTCCGGAGAAGCAGAAACAAGGTGCTGGGAAAGCACAACAGACTGGTCGGGTGTTCACCACCTCAACTATAGGTGCCGAGGGATCTGAGACACTCATTCGAGGTAACTGTAAAATGGCTGGTCAAATTTTAAATGCTTTATTTGATTCGGGAGCATCGTATTCATTCATTGTATTTGAGAAAGCCCATGAGTTAGGATTGAAGATCGTAGCCTTAGGTTATGATCTAAGAGTGTACAATGCTACCCATGAAGCCATGGTAACAAGGCTAGGATGCCCAAAAGTTTCCTTTAGGTTCAAGCAGCGTGATTTTGTTCATAATTTAGTCTGCTTGCCGATGATCGGTCTTGATCTTATCTTGGGATTGGACTGGTTATCTGAGAACCATGTCCTGCTTGATTGTTCTACAAAGTCGGTGTACTTTATGCCGAAAGATGCAGAAGGGCCGGTCGTGGTGAATAATTATTACTTGAATTCGATGATGGTAAACTATTCCGGAATCGAATGTCAAGGTATCCTGTTGTTAACCGCGGGTGTTTCGGGTGATGATCAAAGGTTGGAACAGATTTCGGTTGTGTGTGAGTTTCCGGAAGTGTTTCCTGATGATATTGATGAGTTTCCACCTAACCGAGAGGTTGAGTTTGCTATTGAATTGGTGCCTGGGGCAGGACCAATCTCAAGTGCTCCTTATAGGATGTCACCGTTAAAGATGGACGAGCTAAAGTCTCAGTTAGAGGATTTATTGGAAAAGAATTTTATACGACCAAATTTCTCTCCATGGGGTGCGCCAGTGCTACTGGTAAAGAAGAAAGATGGGAGTATGTGGCTCTGTGTGGATTATAGGCAGTTAAACAAGGTCACAATAAAGAATAAGTACCCATTGACGAGAATTGATGATCTCATGGATCAATTACAAGGAGCTGGGGTTTTTTCCAAGATCGATTTACGATCCGGTTATCACCAGATAAGGGTGAGGGGTGAGGATATCCCTAAGACCGCTTTCAGGACTCGTTACGGTCATTACGAGTACACTGTAATGTCCTTTGGGTTGACGAACGCTCCTGCAGTATTCATGGATTACATGAATAGAGTTTTCCATCCATTTCTAGATAAATTCATTGTTGTCTTCATTGATGACATACTGATTTATTCTAAGACTGAGGAAGAGCATGCGGAACACTTAAAGACCATGTTGCAAATTCTAAAGGAGAAGAAACTTTATGCGAAACTGTCTAAGTGTGAGTTTTGGAAGAGTGAGGTGAAGTTTTTGGGGCATGTAGTGAGTAAACAGGGGATAGCAGTTGATCCATCTAAGGTAGAGGCAGTGATGGAATGAAAGCAACCAACCACCGTAACGGAGATAAGGAGTTTTCTGGGCTTAGCTGGCTATTACTGAAGGTTTATCAAGGGCTTTTCACAGATAGCCTTGCCAATGACAAAGTTAACCCGCAAAGACACTCCGTTTGTTTGGACTCCTGAGTGCGAGAAGAGCTTTTAGGCATTGAAGAAAAAGTTGACCACTGCACCTGTGTTAGTGTTACCTGAGCCGAACGAGCCTTTTGAGGTGTACTGTGATGCCTCATTAAAGGGTCTAGGGTGCGTGCTTATGCAGCATCATAATGTGGTGGCGTATGCCTCACGACAGTTGAGACCTCATGAAGTTAGTTACCCTACGCATGATTAGGAACTCGCTGCGGTTGTGTTTGCCTTGAAGGTGTGGAGGCATTATCTCTATGGGGTTAAATTCCAAGTCTTCTCCGATCACAAGAGTTTGAAATATCTCTTTGATCAGAAAGAGCTTAATATGAGGCAGAGAAGGTGGATGGAATTATTGAAGGACTACGACTTTGAGTTGAATTACCATCTGGGAAAGGCGAATATAGTAGCGGATGCGTTGAGTCGGAAGTTACTGTATGTTGCTTGGATGACACTTCAAAAAGAAAAGTTGCTCAAGGAGTTCGAGAGTCTGAAAATTAGTGTCCAAGAAGTGTCTGGGGCTCTGTGTTTGAGTCGATTATAGATCTCGAGTGACTTTAAGTCCGAACTTCTGAAGGCTCATGAGAATGATGATGCGTTATCAAAAGTGTTACCGGCCATTGAGCAAGGAAAACAGTGGAGAGTGTCAGAAGAGAAAGATGGGTTATGGAGATTCAAGGGTAGGATCATTGTGCCAGATGTTGGCACTTTGAGGCATGATATCTTAAAGGAGGCACACAAAAGTGGATTCTCCATTCACCCGGGAAGTACTAAGATGTACCATGATTTAAAGGTGATGTTCTGGTAGCCGGGTATGAAGAATGATGTGGTAGAATATGTATCAAAGTGCTTAACTTGTCAAAAGGTAAAGATTAAACATCAAAGGCCTGCCGGTATGTTGCAACCTTTAGAGATTCCACAATGGAAGTGGGAAAGTATTGCAATGGACTTTGTGTCAGGATTGCCAAGGACTAGGGCTGGTTTTGATGCTATCTGGGTGATTGTGGACGGAATGACGAAGTTAGCTCACTTTTTACCCATTCGTATGGCTTACACCCTTGAGGAGCTAGCACGGTTATACATAAAAGAGATTGTGAGACTTCATGGTGTACCTGCTACTATAATCTCTGATAGAGATTCTCGTTTCACTTCAAGGTTTTGGGGTGCATTTCAGAAAGCTTATGGAACCCGACTAAGCTTGAGCACGGCTTACCATCCTCAAACAGATGGTCAATCCGAGAGGACAATCCAAACACTAGAGGATATGTTGAGAGCTTGTGTTTTGGACCAAACGGCGAGTTGGGATCGGTATATGCCGTTAGTGGAGTTTGCATACAATAATAGTTATCATGCGAGCATCGGAATGGCTCCGTATGAGGCCTTGTACGGGAGGAAATGTCAATCTCTGCTATGTTGGTATGAAGCTGGGGAGAAAGGCTTGTTGGGACCGGAAATGATAGCTGAGACCACTGAACAAGTCAAGAAAATCCGAGATAGGATGCTTACGGTGTAGAGTCGTCAAAAGAGTTATGTCGATCAGAGGCGAAAGCCCTTAGAATTTGAGGAAGGATACCATGTTTTCCTTAAGGTTACTCCGACCACGGGAGTAGGTAGGGCGATTAAAGCAAAGAAGTTGAATCTTCGATACATCGGTCCATTTCAGATCCTGGAGAGGATTGGACCGATGGCGTATCGGATGGCTCTACCACCACACCTTTCGAACCTGCACGACGTATTTCACGTGTCGCAGCTTCGGAAGTACACTCCTGATGCTAGCCATGTGTTGGAACCTGAATCGGTTCAGTTAAGAGAGGATTTGATGCTTCCAGTGGCTCCGGTCAGAATTGATGATACTAGTATCAAACGGTTGCGTGGAAAAAAGTTTTCATTAGTCAAAGTGGCATGGAGTCGAGATGGTGTTGAGGAACACACTTGGGAACTTGAGTCGGAGATGCGAACGGATTATCCGCACTTATTCTCAGGTAATTGCATTTGAATTTTGTGGGCAAAATTCCCAATTAGGTGGGTAGAATGTAAAACCTGGTTAATTAACGGCTAATTAACCCATAAATGAGAATTTATTCTAGAAAGCCCAAAATGTGATTTTTATGGCTAAATGTGATAGAGGAGATTGAGATGAGAATTTCGGTACCAATTTTATAGAAATCGGACCAAGATTAGACTGAACGGGCCAAACCAGGCCAACCGGACCCAAAGTGGGCCCTTGGCCCAACATAACTAAACCCTAAAACCCTAGTTTTCAGCATTCTCTCTCCTCACTTATCACTCACACACGCTGAAAATTGAAGAGAGAGGGGAAGAACACTTTCTCAAGTTCTATCTCTCCCTTGATCTTTAAACCACCATAACTTTTTATCTAGAGCTCCAATTGTCGCGCTGTTTGTGGCCACGCGTTCACCGCGGAGAGCGCTACAAAACCCATACAATCAATCTTGAGGTAAGCCACATTTTGCTCTTCGAATTTCCAACTTTGATTTCGAGTTTCATGAGCAAAGATGTTGAGTTTTTGGGCTCTTTGATGTTATAGGACCCAACTCTCTTGAAGGAGAATGTTAATCTTGTCTCCTTGCACCTTGGGTGTGGTAAGATTCTCAACCCTAGTGTATTTAAATTGTTGTTCTATGATGTTTGGGTATTGAGATGTTGTGTATGGGTATGATGATTGTGGCTTAGGTTGTGTATATGTGAATATTGGAGCTTGATTGGTGATTTTGAAAAGCTTGAAAAAGGGATTTGGTGGTGAAAAATCTATTCTTGAAAGTATTGAGGCCTTGAGAGCTTGAGGAAAAAGTGGTTTGGAAGTGCTCCGGTTGAGCTTGGAAAATCGGCTAAGGTATGGTCTCGGTTTCTCGTATCTAATATGTAATGTGGTAGGAAATACTTAGGCTAGAGGCCCTAAGATAGGCATTGAATTGTTGATGTTGTTGAATGGTTGAAATATATGATGTGGTCATATATGTGATGATGATTATTGATGCCTTAATGGTATGATGTATGAGAAATATGCATGTTGTGATATATGCTTGATGATTGATTATGGTTGAATTTTGGGTGGAACCATGTTGATGGTGAGTATGATATTGATTGTGTACAATGATGATTTATCGGAATTAGTGTTGTTAAAAATTGGCATGAGGAAGAGTATATGATATGTCAATGTGTTTGAGTTTGAGCCACTTGGGTGAAGTGGGTTAAAATGATGGGATAGTGATTTTGGTGAATTGTGGTAAAGTGTCAATGTGTGAGTTGAGGAGGCTTGATGTTAAATTTAATATATTTTGATTGATTTCAAAGAAAAGGGATGAAATTGGCATGTTTTGATTGATTTTGAAAAGAGTTGAAAATGGCTTGTTTTGCAAATGGCACTTTGTGGTTTTGTATGAAAAATATAGTTTTTAGGCATACTTTGACGGGACATAACCTGGACTACGGATCTCTGTTTTGTGCCAAATCTGATTAGAAATAAAATTGGATCCCGGATGTCCATGCCGTTCGAAGAACGGGTGAAAAACGATTTAAAATGAGATAGTTATGTCCGTTGGAAGATTGGGGGTTAAATCTGTGAATTCTACAGCTTTTAACTTAAAAAATTTTTAGCAGAATGACCCCCCGCGCATAGGCGCACTTGGCGTGTACGCGCCGTTCTTCTAGAAAGCGCCATCCACGCGTGCGCGTGGTGTGCGCGGGCACGCCGATGTGCTGCACCCAATGCCTAGCCATTTTCCAGAGAGTTGTGCCAGAACTGTGCCAGTTTTGTGCCTGGGGCACGAGAGCACCCACGCGTACGCGTGGCTGATGCATACGCGTGGCTGACGCGTGCACGTCACTTGGCTATTTTCAATCCATGCGTTAGCGTGCATGACGCATACGCATCGATGAGTTTTGTGGCCATCCACACGTGCGCGTGGAGTGCGCATACGTGTGGCCCTATTTTCATCCCAAAGTTGATTTTTGAGTTTTAAATGCCAAATTTCATACTTCTAAGCCTCCGATCTCACCATTTATGTCTTAAATCATTATGATATGCCTAGCAATGAGAAAAGGAGCTAGGGGATGTGGTAACTTGCGAGTGAAGCAATGGAAAAGTGAATGATCAATGAGGATCAAAGGTGATTATGTGAGATGCGGAGGATGGTGGTGGAAGTGCTTGTTATGCCATAGGCCGAAGGGCTGTAATTGTTGATGAATTGGCTGGTTATGGATTTAACCGTAAGCCGGATGGCTAGATTATTGCCGTGTTACGGCGCAGCCATGATTATGGCTATGTATAAATGCATATATGCTGTTGAATGAATTGTGAATGTTGCACTTCCACTGTTTGAGATGAAAGTTTCCCTGGAAGGAAGCAGTGGCTAGCCACCACGTGCTCCAGGTTGAGGCTCGAAGCTCTTTTGACCCTATGTCATAAGGGTGGTCGGGCACTGTGAAAGCCCCGGATGAGCTCGCCCCCGTAAATATTCACGAGTGAAGGTGATGGATATAAATCATGATTATGATCAAGTCTATGATGAGTATAACTCGAGTTGGGGATGCGCGACAGAGGGACAGTCCAATGGTTAGCTACCAGGACTTGTCGGGTTGGCTCTATAACTGACAGATGATATCATCAGCCACTAGGGACAGGCATTCATCATATGCATACTATATGAATTGTTTGAGATTGCCTATTTGACTGCATATTACTTGCTAATTGTCTAAATGCCTTATTTATTCCTATTTGTATATTTCTTGTTTGATATAACTGTGTTTGTTACATTATACTCCTGCTGGTGGTTGGGAGGTCTGAAGGAATTGAAAAGGGGAGTATTAGTTAGACTGAAGAATCTTTAGTCAGTCGCCATTTATGGTTTAGCTTGTTTATAAGCTTTGAATTATCTGGAGGAAGTTCTAGGATTTGCCTTCGGCTTTCCTCTATTATTATGTATTATATATGTGGAAGTTGATGATTAGATTTTTTATGGTATAGAATTTCACAAATGAATTCTCGTTGCAAGTATAGTTTCTAAACCAATCAATAATCCTTTCATACAAAAAGTTGTTTGTCACTAGTACAAACCCCTAAAATTTATAAACCAAAGTATTGAACCTCGGGTCGTTCTCCCTAGGAATTACAATAAAGTGTCTTGTTATTGGTTGTGAGTTATTTTGGGGTTTTTGAGATTTTAGACAAGAAATATAAATGGCAAAGAAAATAAACTAACAACTAACAAAGCTCTTGGCAAGATATGAGAACTAGAAGTCCTATCCTAGTTATCCTCCTCAATTGTGATAACAAATTGTTTATCGCTCCCACTTAGTTAACCTCTAACCATGGAGGAAAGTCAAGTGGATGAATCAATTTGATTCCTCAAGTCCTAATCAACTCCTAAAGGAAGGACTAGCTTTAAAGGCATTCAAATCAATTAGCAACTTCTAATATCAATCAACAAAGGAATTAGATAACTCAAGAGTCACTAATTACTCAACCAAAGCCAAGAGGAACAAAATCTACACTTCAATCCAACCAAGCATTTCATCAAACACTTGGAAGGCACAAAAGAAAAGTAAAGCAAATTGACAACAAGAATAGAATCTAACAACAATTATTGAAAGGAATTAACAACAACAATCAAAAGAAACACAAGTATTATTGAATTACCTTGAATTGAATTGAAAGAAAAGAGAAGGAACAAGAGTAGATCTACAACAAAGTATAAGAATTGAAGAGTAGAAGTAGAAGAATACATGAATTAAAACCTAGATCTAAGACTAAACCTAATCTTAATCCTAATTCTAGAGAGAAGAGAGAGCTTCTCTCTCTAGAAACTACTTCTAACTAATCCTAATGTGTAAAAATGAATGGAATCCCCCATTGCTCTTCAATCCTTGGCTTTAAATAGCATTTCTGTCACCAAAGTTGGTTGAGATTGGGCCCCACAACCCTTGAAAGTTCGTTGGGTGCGTTTTCATTAAAAAATCATAAACCGGCACCAACGCGTACGCGCACAGCCCGCGTACGCGTCCATGGGGTGATTCGCAAGGTGCACGCAAGCGCCAAGTGTGCGCGCGCGTCCATGGGTAAGTTCAACTTCTTTGACTTTTCATGATTTCTCCACTTTGCATGCTTTCCTCTTCACTCCTTTGATCCATTCCTAGCCCTTTTCAATCTGAAATCACTAACAAACATATCAAGGCATCTAGTGAAATCAAAGGTGGATAAAAAACCATCAAATTAAAGGTCTAAAAGCATGTTTTCACATCTAAGCACAAATTAGGAGACAATCACAAGTATGCTAATTCATTGAATAAATGTGGATAAAAGGTGTTAAAATCTCTTAAAATCAATACAAGATAAACCGTACAAATGGGGTTTATCACCCATGGATATCGGTATCGACCTCCCCACACTTAAAGATTGCACAGTCCTCGGTGTATACTAAGATGTGCAAGTGGACGGATGTTACAACTGATGCTTTTCTCCAAAGATTGTTCAGATGGACTTGTCTGTTGCTCCATTGAGAAGCTTTTCCTTTCCCCACTTGGTGGCCATCCTGAAAGAAAGGAAAAAGGAGGAAAAGTGACCCAAAAAAAAAGATAAGAAAACAAATAAAATATAGGTGGGCTAATGCCAAATAATAATGAGGTTCTCAACTACATGGTAGCTACAACATGGAAGTGAGAAAGCAATATAGGTGAATGGCATATCAATAGTATAAGAATTGCAACAATGAGGGGAGAGAGTGGGTAATAAAAGACAATATAACTTTATGTCAATGCAAAAGGAATACAATTGTCAAAAAATATTAGCATCGACTTATAAATAACATCACCCAACAATATAAAACAAGTCACTAAACACCAAAATAATCCAAGAAAAATGCAACAGATGAGTAAGAAAATTTAACACCAATGAAAAAATAATAAACCCGAAAAGAAAATAAAAACATGCATACAGTTAAAATGCAATGAATAAAAGTATGTAAATGCATTGAAGAAAAGAAAACAAGAAAGAAGAGGGAAGAGATGAAAATAGGAAAGGATGAGGAAAGAAGGAGAAAGGAGGGAAGAAAGAAGTGAGAAATGAAAAACAGGTTACGACGCGCAGGTGACGCGTGCGTGTGAAAACAGAAACAGCCATGCGACGCGTAAGCGTCGTCCACGCGTACGCATGGATGGCAAAAAATTCACACTGACGCGCGAGGGTCGGTCACGCGTACGCGTGACCACTCGCGTGCAAAAGGCACGCTTCCAGCACAGTAGCAGCCCAACTTTCTGTCCAATTCACTAATAACGCTGATTTTTCATTCCACACGTACGCGTCGCTGACTCTTACGCGTGGGTGGACAAAAATGCATGGAACGCGTACGCGCGGATCACGCGTACGCGTGGGGTGGCTTGTGCGCCAGGCATCCTTCCCGCGCATTTCCAGCGTAGCTCTCTGCCTATTTTCAATATAGAGCAAATCTCCCTTTTTTTATGCTGATTGAAAATCTAAAAAGCTTCCAAAATAAATCCAAACATTAGGAAATAAGCTAGATCACAACTTAAACTAAATAAACTTAATTAAATTTAAAATGCAACTTATTACCAATATAAATAAAAGAGAAAATAGAAAGAATTTACAAAGGAGGGGTGTCTCCCACTTAGCACTTTTAGTTAAAATCCTTAAGTTGGACATTTGGTGAGCTCTTTGTCATGGTGGCTTATGCTTGAACTCATCCAGGAATCCCCACCAATGTTTGCGATTCCAATAGCCTTCGGGATCCCAAACTAAGCACATAAAGCCTTAAAGCAAGTTAAAGCAAGTGACAAGACCCCAAAAGTGTTGATTGTTGGAATGAATTCTAGGGTCCCAAACCTTGCTTTTACACCCGTCTTCTTGTTGATCATCATTTCTCCACTTGGGTGGTAAGCAAGATGAAATCTCAATGAAACCTCCAAACGACATCTGGTGCAAGAAATTGTGATCTCAATGGCGCCAACAACTTGGTACACACAATTTTAATATCACACTTTTTTCACAACTTCGCACAACTAACCAGCAAGTGCACTGGGTCGTCCAAGTAATAAACCTTACGTGAGTAAGGGTCGATCCCACGGAGATTCTTGGTATGAAGCAAGCTATGGTCATCTTGTAAATCTCAGGCAGGCGGATTCTAATGGTTATAATGGTTTTTGAAAATTAAAGATTGGTGGATGAAATTGTGATCCTCAAAATTGGTCTCTTTGTATTTGTATGAAATCAAAAATACCCTAAAGAGATCATGGTATGATGAATTGGGATCTTAATAATCCCTGGTAATGCCACCAACACCTTAGTGTTGTTGCTGGACCAAAAGAGTTACAGGCACTGTTAGAGAAGCTCACAACTCCGTTCAACTTAACCAGCAAGTGTACTGGGTCATCCAAGTAATACCTTACGTGAGTAAGGGTTGATCCCACAGAGATTGTTGGTATGAAGCAAGCTATGGTCACCTTGTAAATCTCAGTTAGGCAGATTAAATGGTTATGGATTTTGAAAATTAATAATAAACAGAAAATAAAATAAGATAGAAATACTTATGTAAATTAGTGGTGGGGATTTCAGATAGGCGTGTGGAGATGCTAGAATCCTCTCGAATCTCTGTTTTTCTATTGCTTTGATCCAATTCTTCTTACTCCTTTCCATGGCAAGCTGTATGTAGGGCATCACCGTCATCAATGGCTACTTTTCATCCTCTCAGGAAAATGGTCCTATGCGCTGTCACTGCATGGCTAATCGTCTGGAGGCATCACCCTTGACAATGGCTACATCCCATCCTCTCAATGAAAATGGTCCAAATGCTCTGTCACAGCACGTCTAATCATCTTTCGGTTCTCAATCAGGTTGGAATAGAATCCATTGATTCTTTTGCGTCTGTCACTAACGCCCAGCCTTCAGGAGTTTGAAGCTCATCACAGTCATTCAATTCCGGAATCCTACTCGGAATACCACAGACAAGGTTAGACTTTCCGGATTCCCATGAATGCCTCCATCTACCTAGCTTATACCACGAAGATTCTGTTGGGTAATCTAAGAGATATGCGCCCGGCCTAAAGTAGAACGGAAGTGGTTGTCAGTCACACGCGTTCATAGGTGAGAATGATGATGAGTGTCACGGATCATCACGTTCATCAAGTTGAAGTGCAACGTATATCTTGGAATAAGAATAAAAGAGAATTGAATAGGAAGTAATAGTAATTGTATTGAAACTTGAGGTACAGTAGAGCTCCACACCCTTAATCTATGGTGTGTAGAAACTCCACCGTTGAAAATACATAAGTGAAAGGTTCAGGCATGGCCGAATGGCCAGCCCCCATGAAGGTGATCAAAAGACCGAATGTTCAAAAGACAACTAATACAATAGTTAAATGTCCTATATATACTAGACTAGCTACTAGGGTTTACATGAGTAAGTAATTGATGCATAAATTCACTTTCGAGGCCCACTTGGTGTATGCTTGGGCTGAGCTTGATCTATCCACGAGCTGAGGCTTTTCTTGGAGTTTAACGCCGAGTTATA
Source organism: Arachis hypogaea (assembly GCF_003086295.3). Lineage (NCBI taxonomy): Eukaryota > Viridiplantae > Streptophyta > Magnoliopsida > Fabales > Fabaceae > Arachis > Arachis hypogaea. The sequence continues at coordinate 54,456,210 of NC_092045.1, forward strand.
GCGTGTTTCTGGCGTTCAACTCCGGGTTGTGACGTGTTTCTGGTGTTTAACTCCAGACAGCAGCATATACTTGGCGTTGAGCGCCACTTTACATCGTCAATTCCCGAATAAATTATGGACTATTATATATTGCGGGAAAGCTCTGGATGTCTACTTTCCAACGCCATTGAGAGCGTGCCATTTGGAGGTCTGTAGCTCCAGAAAATCCATTTTGAGTGCAGGGAGGTCAGATTCCAACAGCATCAGCAGTCCTTTTGTCAGCCTTTTTTAGAGTTTTGCTCAAGTCCCTCAATTTCAGCCAGAAATTACCTGAAATCACAGAAAAACACACAAACTCATAGTAATGTCTAGAAATGTGAATTTAACATAAAAACTAATGAAAACATCCCTAAAGTAGCTTGAACTTACTCAAAACTACCTAAAAACAATGCCAAAAAGCGTATAAATTATCCGCTCATCACAACACCAAACTTAAATTGTTGCTTGTCCCCAAGCAACTGAAAATCAATTAGGATAAAAAGAAGAGAATATACTATAAATTCCAAAATATCAATGAATATTAATTATAATTAGATGAGCGGGACTTGTAGCTTTTTGCTTCTGAACAGTTTTGGCATCTCACTTTTTCCTTTGAAGTTTAGAATGATTGGCTATTCTAGGAACTTAGAAGTTCAGATAGTGTTATTGATTCTCCTAGTTAAGCATGTTGATTCTTGAACACAGCTACTTTTGTGAGTCTTGGCCGTGGCCCTAAGCACTTTGTTTTCCAGTATTACCACCGGATACATAAATGCCACAGACACATGACTGGGTGAACCTTTTCAGATTGTGACTCAGCTTTGCTAGAGTCCCCAGTTAGAGGTGTCCAGAGCTCTTAAGCACACTCTTTTGCTTTGGATCACGACCTTAACCACTCAGTCTCAAGCTTTTCACTTGGACCTGCATGCCACAAGCACATGGTTAGGGACAGCTTGATTTAGCCGCTTAGGCCTGGATTTAATTTCCTTGGGCCCTCCTATCCATTGATGCTCAAAGCCTTGGATCCTTTTTACCCTTGCCTTTTGGTTTTAAGGGCTATTGGCTTTTTCTGCTTGCTTTTTCCTTTTCTATTTTTTTTGCCATTTTTTTTCGCAAGCTTTTTACTTTTCACTGCTTTTTCTTGCTTCAAGGATCAATTTCATGATTTTTCAGATTATCAATAACATTTCTCTTTGTTCATCATTCTTTCAAGAGTCAACAGTTTTATCATTCATAAACAACAAGATCAAAAATATGCGCTATTCAAGCATTCATTCAGAAAACAAAAAGTATTGTCACCACATCAATATAATTAAACTAAATTCAAGGATAAATTCGAAATTCATGTACTTCTTGTTCTTTTGAATTAAAAATATTTTTCATTTAAGAGAGGTGAAGGATTAATAGAATTTATTCATAGCTTTAAGACATAGTTACTAACTACTAATGATCATGAAGTAGAGACACAAAACATAGATAAACACAACATAAAAACCGAAAAGCAGAAAGAAATAAGAACAAGGAATGAATCCACCTTAGTGGCGTCTTCTTCTTGAAGGACCAACAATTTCCTTAAGCTCTTCTATGTCCCTTCCCTGCCTTTGTTGCTCCTCCCTCATTGCTCTTTGATCTTCTCTTATTTCATGGAGAATGATGGAGTGCTCATGATGTTCCACCCTTAATTGTTCCACATTGTGGTTCAAATCTTCTAAGGAAGTGTTAAGTTGTTCTCAATAGTTGTTGGGAGGAAAGTGCATCCCTTGAGGCATCTCAGGGATTTCTTGATGATGAGCTTCCTCATGCATCTCTTGAGATCTGTGGAGGGTCTCTCTTGCTTGCTCCATCCTCTTCTTGGTGATGGGCTTATCCTCTTTAATGGAGATGTCTCCTTCTATGATAACTCCAGCTGAGCAACATAGATGGCAAATAAGGTGAGGAAAAGCTAGCCTTGCCATGGTGGAGGGCTTTTCGGCTATTTTGTAGAATTCATTAGAGATGACTTCATGAACTTCTACTTCCTCTCCAATCATGATGCTATGAATCACGATAGCCCGATCCACAGTAACTTCAGATCGGTTGCTCGTGGGAATGATGGAGCGTTGAATGAACTCCAACCATCCTCTAGCCACAGGCTTGAGGTCCAGTCTTCTTAGTTGAGCTGGCTTGCCTTTGGAGTCTCTCTTCCATTGAGCTCCTTCCACACATAAGTCCATTAGGACTTGGTCCAACCTTTGATTAAAGTTGACCCTTCTAGTGTAGGGGCGTACATCTTCTTGCATCATGGGCAAGTGGAACGCCAACCTTACATTCTCCAGACTAAAATCTAAGTATTTCTACCGAACCATTGTGAGATAATTCTTTGGACTCGGGTTCATACTTTGATCATGGTTCCTATTGATCCATGCATTGGCATAGAACTCTTGAACCATTAAGATTCCGACTTGTTGCATGGGGTTGGTTAAGACTTCCCAACCTCTTCTTCGGATCTCATGTCGGATCTCCGGATACTCATTTTTCTTGAGCTTGAAAGGGACCTCAGGGATCACCTTCTTCTTTGCCACAACATCATAGAATTGGTCTTGATGGCTTTTGAAGATGAATCTTTCCATCTCCCATGACTCGGAGGTGGAAGCTTTTGTCTTCCTTTTTCCTTTTCTAGAGGATTCTCCGGCCTTATGTGCCATTGATGGTAATGGAAAAACAAAAAGCTTATGCTTTTACCACACCAAACTTAAAATATTGCTCGCCCTCGAGCAAGAGAAGAAAGAAGAGAAGAAGAAGAAGAAGAAAATATGGAGGAGAAGGGGGAGTGTAGGTTTCGGCCAAGGTATAGAAGAGGGGGTTGTGTTGTGTGAAAATAAAGTGGAATGGAGGGGTTTATATAGGAAAATGGGAGAGAGTAGGTTCGGCCATTTTAGGGTGGGTTTGGGTGGGAAAGTGTTTTTGAATTTTGAAGGTAGGTGGGGGTTTATGGGGAAGAGTGGATGGATGTGAGTGGTGAAGAGGTAATGGGGAAGAGAGATTGAGGTGATTGGTAAAGGGTTTTGGGAAAGAGTGTTTATTGATAGGAGAGATTCAGAGATTGAAGTTGTTGGGAAGTGTGACATGGGGAAGAGTGTTATAGGATTAGGAGGTAAGGTGGGAATATGTTAGGTGGGGATCCTGTGGGGTCCACAGATCCTGAGATGATCCTGTGGGGTCCACAGATCCTGAGGTGATCCTGTGGGGTCTACAGATCCTGAGGTGTCAAGGAATTACATCCCTGCACCAAATAGGCATGTAAAATGCCTTTGCATACCATTCTAGCGTTTAAACGCCGAGGTGATGCACGTACTGGGCGTTCAACGCCCATGTGAAGCATGTTCTGGGCGTTCAACGCCCATGTAAAGCATGTTTCTGGCGTTAAACGCCAGTTCTATGCTTGTTACTGGCGTTCAGCGCCAGCTTTTCTCAAGGCACATTCCTGGCATTCAAACGCCAGAATGTTGCTTGTTTCTGGCATTCAGCACCAAATTCATGCTCTGTTCTGGCGTTGAACGCCAGACACATGCTTCTTACTAGCGTTGAATGCCAATCTGTGCTTTCTCCAGGGTGTGATTTTTCTTCTGCTGTTTTTGATTCTATTTTTAATTTTTATAATTTTTTTGTGACTCCACATGATCATGTACCTAATAAAACACAAAATAACAATAAAATAAAATAAAATAAAAATTAGATAAATAAAATTGGGTTGCCTCCCAACAAGCGCTTCTTTAATGTCAATAGCTTGACAGTGGGCTCTCGTGGAGCCTCACAGGTGATCAGGCCAATGTTGTATAGTCCCAACACCAAACTTAGAGTTTGGATATGGGGTCTATACACCAAACTTAGAGTTTGGTTGTGGCCTCCCAATACCAAACTTAGAGTTTGACTGTGGGGGCTCTTCTTGACTCTGAACTGAGAGAAGCTCTTCATGCTTACTCTCTTTTGTCACAGAGGGATGGCCATGTGCCTTAAACACAAGGTAGTCCCCATTCAATTAAAGGACTAATTCACCTCTGTTGACATCTATCACAGCTCTTGCTGTGGCTAGGAAAGGTCTTCCAAGGATGATGCATTCATCTTCTTCCTTCCTAGTGTCTAAGACTATGAAATCAGCAGGGATGTAAAGGCCTTCAACCTTTACTAACACGTCCTCTACTATTCCATAAGCTTGTCTCAATGACTTGTCTGCCAATTGTAATGAGAACAAGGCAGGTTGTACCTCAATGATCCCCAGCTTCTCCATTACAGAGAGTGGCATAAGATTTATCCCTGACCCCAGATCACATAGAGCCTTTTCAAAGGTCATGGTGCCTATGGTACAAGGTATTAAGAACTTGCCAGGATCTTTTCTCTTTTGAGGTAAAATTTTCTGAATCCAGGTATCTAGTTCACTAATGAGCAAGGGAGGTTCACTTTCCCAAGACTCATTACCAAACAACTTGGCATTCAGCTTCATGATAGCTCCTAAATATTGAGCAACTTGCTCTCCAGTCACATCTTCATCCTCTTCAGAGGAAGAATAGTCTTCAGAGCTCATGAATGGCAGAAGGAGATTTAATGGAATCTCTATGGTCTCTATATGAGCCTCAGATTCCCTTGGATCCTTAATAGGAAACTCCTCTTGCTTGAGAGACGTCCCAGGAGGTCTTCCTCACTAGGATTTTCGTCCTCCTCCTCCCTTGTGCATTCGGCCATATTGATCACATCAATGGCCTTGCACTCTCCTTTTGGATTCTTTTCTGTATTGCTTGGGAGAATACTGGGAGGAGTTTCAATGACTTTCTTACTCTGCTGGCCCACTTGTGCCTTTATATTTCTGATGGAGGATCTTGTTTCACTCATGAAACTAAAAGTGGCTTTTGACAGATCAGAGACTAGATTGGCTATATTAGAAGTGCTTTGTTCAGAATTCTCTGTCTGTTGCTGAGAAGATGATGGAAAAGGCTTGCTATTGCTTAGCCTATTGCGTCCACCATTGTTAAAGCCTTGTTGAGGCTTTTGTTGATCCTTCCATGAGAAATTTGGATGATTTCTCCATGATGAATTATAGGTGTTTCCATAAGGTTCACCCATGTAATTAACCTCTGCTATTGCAGGGTTCTCAGGATCATAAGCTTCTTCAGAAGCTGCCTCTTTAGTACTGTTGGATGCATTTTGCCATCCATTCAGACTTTGAGAGATCATGTTGACTTGCTGAGTCAACACTTTGTTCTGAGCCAATATGGCATTCAGAGCATCAATTTCAAGAACTCCCTTCCTCTGAGGCGTCCATTATTCACGGAATTCCTCTCAGAAGTGTACATGAATTGGTTATTTGCAACCATGTCAATTAGTTCTTGAGCTTTTGCAGGCGTTTTCTTTAGGCGAATGGATCCACCTGCAGAATGGTCCAATGACATTTTTGAAAATTCAGATAGACCATAATAGAATATATCTAATATGGTCCATTCTGAAAATATGTCAGATGGACACCTTTTGGTCAACTGCTTGTATCTTTCCCAAGCTTCATAGAGGGATTCACCATCTTTTTGTTTGAAGGTCTGAACATCCACTCTAAGCTTGCTCAGCTTTTGAGGAGGAAAGAATTTATCCAAGAAAGCCGTGACCAGCTTATCCCATGAGTCCAGGCTATCCTTAGGTTGTGAATCCAACCATATTCTAGCTCTGTCTCTTACTGCAAAAGGGAAAAGCATGAGTCTGTAGACTTCAGGATCTACTCCATTCGTCTTTATAGTCTCACAAATCTGCAAGAACTCAGTTAAAAACTGATAAGGATCTTCAGATGGAAGTCCATAGAACTTGCAGTTTTGTTGCATTAAGGCAACTAGTTGAGGCTTAAGCTCAAATTTATTGGCTCCAATGGTAGGAATGGAGATGCTTCTTCCATCAAATTTGGACGTTGGCTTAGTAAAATCACCAAGCATCCTTCTTGCATTATCATTATTAGGTTCGGCTGCCATCTCCTTCTCTTGTTCGAAAATTTCTGAAAGGTTACTTCTGGATTATTGTAATTTAGCTTCTATTAGTTTTCTCTTCAGAGTCCTTTTAGGTTCGGGATCAATTTCAACAAGAGTGCTTTTGTCCTTGTTCCTGCTCATGTGAAAGAGAAGAAAACAAGAAAAGGAAGAGGAATCCTCTATGTCACAGTATAGAGATTCCTTTATGTTAGTAAAAGAGGAAAAAGTGAAGAATCCAAACACAAGGGATAGACTAGGTTCGGATTTTTAGATGAAGAGAGGTGAAGAAAAGTGTTAGTAAGTAAATAATTAAATAGAATAAGAGAGAAGAGATAGAAAATTCGAAAATAATTTAAAAAAAAGTGTTAGTAATTTTCGAAAATTAGAGATAAGATAAGATTAAAATTAAAATTTAAAACAAAAGAATTTTTGAAAAAGAGATGAGATATTTTCGAAAATTAGAGAGGGAAAAGTAGTTAGGTGGTTTTGAAAAAGATAAGAAACAAACAAAAAGTCAAAGAGTTAGTTGAAAAAGATATTAAAATCAAATTTGAAAAGATAAGAAGATAAGAGGTTAGATAAGATATTTTGAAATCAAATTTTGAAAAAGATAAAATTTTTTGAAAAAGATAAGATAAAAGATAAAAAGATTTAATTCAAAAATTTTAAAATTACTTACTTCACTAACAAGAAACTACAAGATAAGATTCTAGAACTTAAAGATTGAACCTTTCTTAACAAGAAAGTAACAAACTTCAAATTTTTGAATCAATCACATTAATTATTTGTGAGTTTTCAAAAATGTGATATATAGATAAGGAAAAGATTTTGAAAATAATTTGAAAAAGAATTTTTGAAATTTTTGAAAAAATAAAAAAAATGAAAAAGATATAATTTTTGAAAAAGATTTTGAAAAGATAAGATTTTTAAAATTGAAAATTTTGACTTGACTTGTAAGAAACAACTAATTTTGAAAATTTTTGACTAAGTCAACTCAAATTTTCGAAAATTATGAGAAAAATAAGGAAAAGATATTTTTTTGATTTTTGAAATTTAATTATGAGAGAGAAAAACACAATTATGACCCAAAACTTAAAAATTTTGGATCAAAACACATGAAGCATGCAAGAACACTATGAATGTCAAGATGAACACCAAGAACACTTTGAAGATCATGATGAACATCAAGAACATATTTTTAAAAAATTTTTAATGCAAAGAAAACATGCAAGACACCAAACTTAGAAATCTTTAATGCATGGACTCTAACAAACGAAAAATGCACATGAAAAACAACAAACAACACAAAACAAGAAAACATCAAGATCAAACAAGAAGACTTACCAAGAACAACTTGAAGATCATGAAGAACACTATGAATGCATGGAGTTTTCGAAAAATGCAAGAAAAATTTTTAAAGCATGCAATTGACACCAAACTTAAAAGTTGGCTCAAGACTCAAACAAGAAACACAAAATATTTTTTATTTTTCTGATTTTATGATTTTTTTTGAATTTTTATTATATTTTTCGAAAATAAAATTTGGAAAAACAAAAAATAAAGAAAAAATTTTTGAAAGATTTTTGGAAAGAAAAAAATAAAAAGAAAATTACCTAATTTAAGCAACAAGATGAACCTTCAGTTGTCCATACTCGAACAATTCCCGGCAACGGCGCCAAAAACTTGGTGGACGAAATCGTGATCCTCAAAATCGGTCTCTTTGTATTTGTATGAAATAAAAAATACCCCAAAGAGATCATGGTATGATGAATTGGGATCTTAACAATCCCTGGTAATGGCACCAACAGCTTAGTGTTGTTGTTGGACCAAAAGAGTTACAGGCACTGTTAGAGAAGCTCACAACTCCGTTCAACTTAACCAGCAAGTGTACTGGGTCATCCAAGTAATACCTTACGTGAGTAAGGGTTGATCCCATAGAGATTGTTAGTATGAAGCAAGCTATGGTCACCTTGTAAATCTCAGTTAGGCAGATTAAATGGTTATGGATTTCGAAAATTAATAATAAACAGAAAATAAAATAGGATAGAAATACTTATGTAAATTAATGGTGGGGATTTCAGATAGGCGTGTGGAGATGCTAGAATCCTCTCGAATCTCTGTTTTCCTATTGCTTTCATCCAATTCTTCTTACTCCTTTCCATGGCAAGCTGTATGTAGGGCATCACCGTCATCAATGGCTACTTTTCATCCTCTCGGGAAAATGGTCCTATGCGCTGTCACTACATGGCTAATCGTCTAGAGGCATCACCCTTGACAATGGCTACATCCTATCCTCTCAGTGAAAATGGTACAAATGCTCTGTCACAACACGGCTAATCATCTGTCGGTTCTCAATCAGGTTGGAATAGAATCCATTGATTCTTTTGCGTCTGTCACTAATGCCCAGCCTTCAGGAGTTTGAAGCTCGTCACAGTCATTCAATTCCGGAATCCTACTCGGAATACCACAGACAAGGTTAGACTTTCCGGAATCCCATGAATGCCGCCATCTATCTAGCTTATACCACGAAGATTCTGTTGGGAAATCTAAGAGATATGCGCCCGGCCTAAAGTAGAACGGAAGTGGTTGTCAGTCACACGCGTTCATAGGTGAGAATGATGATGAGTGTCACGGATCATCACGTTCTTCAAGTTGAAGTGCAACGTATATCTTGGAATAAGAATAAAAGAGAATTGAATAGGAAGTAATAGTAATTGTATTGAAACTTGAGGTACAGCAGAGCTCCACACCCTTAATCTATGCTGTGTAGAAACTCCACCGTTGAAAATACATAAGTGAAAGGTTCAGGCATGGCCGAATGGCCAGCCCCCATGAAGGTGATCAAAATACCGAATGGTCAAAAGACAACTAATACAATAGTTAAATGTCCTATATATACTAGACTAGCTACTAGGGTTTACATGAGTAGGTAATTGATGCATAAATTCACTTCCGAGGCCCACTTGGTGTATGCTTGGGCTGAGCTTGATCTATCCACGAGCTGAGGCTTTTCTTGGAGTTGAACGCCGAGTTATAGCGTGTTTCTGGCGTTCAACTCCGGGTTGTGACGTGTTTCTGGCGTTTAACTCCAGACAGCAGCATGTACTTGGCGTTGAGCGCCACTTTACGTCATCAATTCCTGAATAAATTATGAACTATTAATATTGCTGGAAAGCTCTGGATGTCTACTTTCCAACGCCATTAAGAGCGCGCCATTTAGCATTCTGTAGCTCCAGAAAATCCATTTTGAGTGCAGGGAGGTCAGATTCCAACAGCATCAGCAGTCCTTTTGTCAGCCTTTTTCAGAGTTTTGCTCAAGTCCCTCAATTTCAGCCAGAAATTACCTGAAATCACAGAAAAACACACAAACTCATAGTAAAGTCCAGAAATGTGAATTTAACATAAAAACTAATGAAAACATCCCTAAAAGTAGCTTGAACTTACTAAAAACTACCTAAAAACAATGCCAAAAAGCGTATAAATTATCCGCTCATCAAAGATAAATAAAGCATAAAATAGAGATAGAGATACTTATGTAATTCATTAGTGGGAATTTTAGATAAGCGCATGAAGATACTGTATTCCTTCTGAATCTCTGCTTTCCTACTGCTTTTTTCCAATCATTCTTACTCCTTTCCATGGCAAGCTATATGTAGGGCGTCACCGTTGTCAATGGCTACTTCCCATCCTCTCTGTGAAAATGGTCCAAATGCGCTGTCACAGCACGGCTAATCATCTGTCGGTTCTCGATCATGACGGAATAAGATCCATTGATCATTTTGCGTCTGTCACTATGCCCAACACTCGCGAGTTTGAAGCTCGTCACAGTCATCCCATCCAGATCATACTCGGAATACCATAGACAAGGTTTAGACTTTCTGGATCTCAAGAATGCTGCCAATGGATTCTAGCTTATACCACAAAGACTCTGATCTCATGGAATGGGAGGCTCGGTTGTCAGGTGAGGCAACCATGCGTCGTGGGTCAGGAATCCAAGAGATACACACTCTAGCTTTCGTAGGTAGAACGGAAGTGTTTGTCAGGCACGCGTTCACAAGTGAGAATGGTGATGAGTGTCACGGATCATCACATTCATCAAGTTGAAGTGTGAATGAATATCTTAGAATAAGAATAAGCATGAATTGAATAGAAAACAGTAGTAATTGCATTAATACTCGAGGAACAGCAGAGCTCCACACCCTTAATCTATGGTGTGTAGAAACTCCACCGTTGAAAATACATAAGTGATAGAGGTCTAGGCATGGCCGTGAGGCCATCCCCCAAGGTCTAAGAACTAAAGTCCCAAGATGATCTAAGCCATTTAGAGTTCTCTAGCTCCAGAAAATCCATTTCGAGTGCAGGAAGGTTAGAATCCAATAGCATCAGCAGTCCTTTGTCAGCCTCCTATCAGATTTTTGCTCAGGTCCCTCAATTTCAGCCAGAAAATACTTAAAATCATAAAAAAACACACAAACTCATAGTAAAGTCCAGAAATGTGAATTTTGCATAAAAACTAATAAAAACATCCCTAAAAATAGCTAAATCTTACTAAAAATACCTAAAAATAATGCCAAAAAGCGTATAAATTATCCGCTCATCACAACACTAAACTTAAATTGTTGCTTGTCCCCAAGCAACTGAAAATCAAATAGGATAAAAATAAGAGAATATACTATAAATCTCAAAATATCAATGAATATTAGTTCTAATTAGATGAGCGAGACTTGTAGCTTTTTGCTTCTAAACAGTTTTGGCATTTCACTTTATCCTTAGAAGTTTAGAATGATTGGCATCCATAGGAACTCAGAGTTCAGATAGTGTTATTAATTCTCCTAGTTAAGTATGTTGATTCTTGAACATAACTACTTTTATGAGTTTTGGCCGTGGCCCTAAGCACTTTGTTTTCCAGTATTACCACCGGATACATAAATGCCACAGACACATGACTAGGTGAACCTTTTCAGATTGTGACTCAGCTTTGCTAAAGTTCCCAGTTAGAGATGTCCAGAGCTCTTAAGCACACTCTTTTTGCGTTGGATCACGACTTTAACCACTCAGTCTCAAGCTTTTCACTTGGACCTTCATGACACAAGCACATGGTTAGGGACAGCTTGATTTAGCCGCTTAGGCCTGGATTTTATTTCCTTGGGCCCTCCTATCCATTGATGCTCAAAGCCTTGGATCCTTTTTACCCTTGCCTTTTGGTTTTAAGGGCTATTGGCTTTTTCTGCTTGCTTCCTTTTTTTGCCAATTTTTTTCGCAAGCTTTTTCTTTTTCACTACTTTTTCTTGCTTCAAGAATCAATTTCATGATTTTTCAGATTATCAATAACATTTCTCTTTGTTCATCATTCTTTCAAGAGCCAACAATTTTAACATTCATAAACAACAAGATAAAAAATATGCACTGTTTAAGCATTCATTTAGAAAATAAAAGGTATTGTCACCACATCAATATGATTAAACTTATTTCAAGGATGAATTCGAAACTCATGTACTTTTTGTTCTTTTGTATTAGAAACATTTTTCATTTAAGAAAGGTGAAGGATTCATGGAATTATTCATAGCCTTAAGACATAGACACTAGACACTAATGATCATGTAATAAAGACATAAACATAGACAAACATGAAGCTCAAAAACCAAAAAACAAAGAGACAAGAACAAGGAAGTTAAGGAATGAGTCCACCTTAGTGATGGTGGCACCTTCTTCTTGAAGGACCAATGGTGTTCTTGAGCTCCTCTATGTCTCTTCCTTGCTTTTGTTGCTCCTCCCTCATAGCTCTTTGATCTTCTCTAATCTCATTGAGAATGATGGGGTGTTCTTGGTGTTCCACCCTTAATTGGTTCATGTCATAACTCAATCCTTCTAGGAAAGTGTTGAGTTATTCCCAATAGTTATTTGGAGGAAAATGCATCCCTTGAGGCATCTCAGGGATTTCTTGATGATGAGCTTCCTCATGCGTCTTTTGAGATCCATGAATAGGCTCTCTTGTCTGTTCCATCCTCTTCTTAGTATGGGCTTGTCCTCCTCAATGAGGATGTCTCCTTCTATGACAACTCCAGCTAAGTTGCATAGATGGCAAATGAGATGAGGAAAAGCTAGCCTTGCCAAGGTGGAGGGCTTTTCGACTACTTTGTAGAGTTCTAGAGAGATGACTTCATGAACTTCTACTTCCTCTTCAATCATGATGGCCCAATCCACAGTTACTTTGGATCAGTTGCTAGTGGGGATGATGGAGCGTTGGATGAACTCCAACCATCCTCTAGCCACAGGCTTAAGGTCCAGTCTTCTCAATTGAACCGGCTTGTCTTTTGAGTCTCTTTTCCATTGAGCTCCTTCCACACATATGTCCATGAGGACTTGGTCCAACCTTTGATCAAAGTTGACCCTTCTAGTGTAGGGGCGTGCGTCTTCTTGCATCATAGGCAAGTTGAACGCCAACCTTACGTTCTCCAAACTGAAATCTAAGCATTTTCCCCTAACCATTGTAAGCCAATTCTTTGGGTTTGGGTTCATGCTTTAATCATGGTTCCTAGTGATCCATGTGTTTATATAGAACTCTTGAACCGTTAAGATTCTAACTTGTTGAATGGGATTGGAGAGAACTTCCCATCCTCTTCTTCTAATCTCTTGTCGGATCTCCGGATATTTGCCCTTTTTGAGCTTAAAAGGGACCTCAGGGATCACCTTTTTCTTGGCCACAACTTCACAGAAGTGGTCTTGATAGGCTTTTAAGATGAATCTTTCCATCTCCCATGACTCAAAGGTGGTAGCAATTGCCTTCCCTTTCCTCTTTCTTCAGGTTTCTCTGGCCTTAGGTGCCATCAATGGTTATGGAAAAACAAAAAAGCTATGCTTTTACCACACCAAACTTAGAATATTGCTCGTCCTCGAGCAAAAGAAGAAAGAATAGAAGAGAAGAAGAAGATATGGAGGAGAGGGAGAGAGGTGTGGGTTTCAGCCAAGGGGGAGAAGAGTGGGTAGTGCTATGTGAGAATGAAGAAGGATCGAGGGGTTTATGTAGTGGAGGGAGAGGGGTTTAGGTTTGGTCATTTAGGGTGGGTTTCGGTGGGAAAGAGATTTTGAATTTGAAGGTAGTGGGGTTTATGGGGAAGAGTGGATGGATGTGATTGGTGAAGGGGTAATGAGGAAGAGAGATTGAGGTGATTGGTGAAGGGTATAGTGTTATTGGATTGTGTGAAGAAGAGAGAAGTGGGGTAGGTGGGGATCCTGTGGGTCCACAGATCCTGAGGTGATCCTGTGGGGTCCACAGATCTTGAGGTGTCAAGGATTTCTCATCCCTACACCTTTTAGGCATGTAAAATGCCTTCTGTATGCAATCTTGGCATTTAACGCCAGACTGATGCTTGTTTCTGGCATTAAACGCCCAGATGTAGCCTCTTTCTGGCATTTAACGCTAGCTTGATGCTTGTTTCTGGCGTTAAACGCCAGCTTGATGCTTGTTTCTTGCGTTTAAACGCCAGACAGCTTTTCCTCCAGGGTGTGCTTTTTCTTCTGCTATTTTTTATTCTGTTTTAAATTTTTGCAATTGTTTTGTGACTCCACATGATAATAAACCTAATAAAACATAAAAGAACAATAGAAATATAAATAAATAAAAATTGGGTTGCCTCCTAATAAGTGCTTCTTTAATGTCAATAGCTTGATAGTGAGCTCTCATGGAGCTTCACAGATGTTCAGAGCATTGTTGGGACCTCCCAACACCAAACTTAGAGTTTGAATGTGGGGGTTCAACACCAAACTTAGAGTTTGGTTGTGGCCTCCCAACACCAAACTTAGAGTTTGATTATGGGGGCTTTGTTTGACTCTATATTGAGAGAAGCTTTTCATGCTTCCTCTCCATGGTTGCAGAGAAAGATCCTTGAGCTTTAAACACAAGGTAGTCCCCATTTAATTGAAGGACTAGCTCTCCTCTGTCAACATCAATCACAGCTCCTGCTGTGGCCAGGAAGGGTCTTCCAAGGATGATGCATTCATCATCATCCTTCCCAGTGTCTATGATTATGAAATCAGCAGGGATGTAAAGGCCTTTAACCTTCACCAACACGTCCTCTACCAATCCATAAGCTTGTTTTATTGACTTGTCTATCATCTCTAATGAGACTCTTGCAGCTTGTGCCTCAAAAATCTCCAGTTTCTCCATTATAGAGAGTGGCATAAGATTTATACCTGACCCCAGGTCACACAAAGCCTTCTCAAAGGTCATGGTGCCTATGGTACATGGTATTAAGAATTTACTAGGATCTTATTTCTTTTGAGGTAAAGTTTGTTGAACCCATGTATTTAGTTCACTAATGAGCAAAGGAGGTTCATCTTCCCAAGTCTCATTACCAAACAACTTGGCATTCAACTTCATGATGGCTCCTAGATATTGAGCAATTACTCTTCAGTTATATCTTCATCCTCTTCAGATGAAGAATAGTTCTCAGAGCTCATGAATGGCAGAATGAAGTTTAATGGAATCTCTATGGTCTCTATATGAGCCTCAAATTCCTTTAGGTCCTCAATAGGGAACTCCTTTCTGTCTGGAGGACGTCCCATAAGGTCTTCCTCATTGGGATTCACGTCCTCCCTTTCCTCTTTGGATTCGGCCATTTTGATTATATCAATGGCCTTGCACTCTCTTTTTGGATTCTCTTCTGTATTGCTTGGGAGAGTACTAGAAGGAGTTTCAGTGATTTTCTTACTCAGCTGACCCACTTGTGCCTCCAAGTTTCTAATGGAGGACCTTGTTTCATTCATGAAACGTAAAGTGGCCTTAGATAGATCAGAGACTATGTTTGCTAAGCTAGAGGGGCTCTGCTCATAATTCTCTGTCTGTTGCTGAGAAGATGATGGAAAAGGCTTGCTATTGCTAAACCTGTTTCTTCCACCATTATTAAAGCCTTGTTGAGGCTTTTTTTGATCCTTCCATGAGAAATTTGGATGATTTCTCCATGAGGGATTATAGATGTTTCCATAGGCTTCACCCATGTAATTCACCTCTGCCATTGCAGGGTTCTTAGGATCATAAGCTTCCTCTTCAGAAGATGCTTCTTTAGTACTGTTGGATGCATTTTGCAATCCATTTAGACTCTGAGAAATCATGTTGACTTGCTGAGTCAACATTTTATTCTGAGCCAATATGGCATTCAGAGCATCAATTTCAATAACTCCCCTCTTCTGAGGCGTCCCATTACTCACAGGATTCCTCTAAGAGGTGTACATGAATTGGTTATTTGCAACCATATCAATGAGTTCTTGAGCTTCTGCAGGCGTTTTCTTTAGGTGAATGGATCCACCTACAGAATGGTCCAGTGACATCTTAGAGAACTCACATAAACCATCATAGAATATATCCAAAATGGTCCACTCTAAAAGCATGTCAGAAGGACACTTTTTGGTCAACTGCTTGTATCTTTCCCAAGCTTCATAGAGGGATTCACCATCTTTTTGCCTGAAGGTCTGAACATCCACTCTAAGCTTGCTCAACTTTTGAGGAGGAAAGAACTTGGCCAAGAAGGCCGTAACCAGCTTATCCCAAGAGTCTAGGCTATCTTTAGGTTGTGAGTCCAACCATGTTCTAGCTCTGTCTCTTACAGCAAAAGGGAAAAAGCATAAGTCTATAGACTTCAGGATCTACTTCATTAGTCTTAACAGTATCACAGATCTGTAAGAATTCAGCTAAAAAATGATAGGGATCTTTTGATGGAAGTCCATGAAACTTGCAGTTCTGTTGCATTAGAGCAACTAGTTGAGGCTTCAGCTCAAAATTGTTTGCTCCAATGGCAGGGATTGAGATGCTTCTTCCATAAAAATTGGAAGTAGGTGTAGTATAATCACCAAGCATCCTCTTTGCATTATTGTTGTTGTCATTATTTTTGGCTGCCATCTCCTCTTCTTTTTCAAAAATTTCTGTAAGGTTTTCTCTGGATTGTTGTATTTTAGCTTTTCTTAGTTTCTTCTTCAGAGTCCTTTCAGGTTCTGGATCTGCTTCAACAACAATGTTCTTGTCCTTGCTCCTGCTCATATGAAAAAGAAGGGAACAGAAAATAATAATGGGGATCCTCTTTACCACCGTAGAGAGATTCCTTTATGTGAGTAGAAGAAAATAAGAAGAAAATTCGAACACAGGTAGAGGGGAGAAGAGGGTTCGAATTTTGAGTACAAGAGAAGTGTTATTAGATAAATAAATAAATAGAAGAAGATGAGAGAGAGAGAATTTCGAAAATTATTTTTAAAAAAAAAACTTTAGTGATTTTCGAAATTTAAGAGAAGAATTAAAATTAAAATTTGAAACAATTAGTTAATTAAAAGAATTTTGAAAAAGATAGATGGTGATTTTCGAAAATTAGAAAGAGAAAAGTGGTTAGGTGGTTTTGAAAAAGATAAGAAATAAACAAAAGGTTAATTAGTTAGTTGAGAAAGATTTGAAAATCAATTTTGAAAAGATAAGAAGTTAGAAAAGATTTTGAAATTGATTTTGAAAAAGATATGGTTTAAAAAAGATATGATTAAAAAGATATGATTGAAAAGATATTTTGAAAAAGATTTGAAAAAGAAATTAAAAAGATTTGATTTTTAAAATTAAAATTGATTACTTGACTAACAAGAAACTAAAAGATATGATCCTAAAATTTAAAGATTGAACCTTTCTTAACAAGAAAGTAACAAACTTCAAATTTTTGAATCAATCACATTAATTGTTAGTAAAGTTTTCAAAAATTATGAAATAAAATTAAGAAAAAGATTTTGAAAATCAATTTTTAAAATTTTCGAAAAATAATAAGAAAAATGAAAAAAGATTTGATTTTTGAAAAAGATTTTGAAAAGATAGGGTTTTTAAAATTGAAATCTTGACTTGACTAACAAGAAACAACTTATTTTAAAATTTTTTGACTAAGTCAACCCAAAGATTTCAAAAATTATGAGTAAAACAAAGAAAAGATATTTTTTGATTTTTTTGAATTTTTAATGATGAGAGAGAAGAACACTAAAATGACTCACAACATGAAAAATTAAGATCAAAACAAAGAAAACATGCAAGAACACTATGAATGTCAAGATGAATACCAAGAACACTTTGAAGATCATGATGAACATGAAGATTCATTTTTGAAAAATTTTCAAGAGAGGAAAACATGCAAGACACCAAACTTATAAATTTTTCAAGTTTAGACACTTTGAATGCAAAAATGCATATGAAAAATAACAAAAGACACAAAACAAGAAAATATGAAGATCAAACAAGAAGACTTACCAAGAAAAACTTGAAGATCATGAAGAACACCATGCATGAGTTTTCGAAAAATGCACAAATTTTAAAAACATGCAATTGACACCAAACTTAAAAATTGACACTACACTCAAACAAGAAACACAAAAATATTTTTTTATTTTTATGATTTTATAATTTTTTTGTATTTTTTTCGAAAATTAATTTTTTGAAAAACGAAAACAAAGAAAAAAAAATTTTTTGAAAAAAAATTTTGAAAACTTTTTGGAAAAAAATTAGAAGAAAATTACCTAATATGAGCAACAAGATGAACCATCAGTTGTCCAAACTCAAACAATCCCCGGCAACGGCGCCAAAAACTTGGTGCACGAAATTGTGATCTCAATGGCGCCATCAACTTGGTACACACCATTGTAATATCACTCTTTTTCACAACTTCGCACAAACTAACCAGCAAGTGCACTGGGTCGTCCAAGTAATAAACCTTACGTGAGTAAGGGTCAATTCCACGGAGATTGTTGGTATGAAGCAAGCTATGGTCATCTTGTAAATCTCAATCAGGCGGATTCTAATGGTTATAATGGTTTTCAAAAATTAAAGATAAATAAAACATAAAATAGAAATAGAGATACTTATGTAATTCATTAGTGGGAATTTCAGATAAGCGCATGAAGATACTATATTCCTTCTAAATCTCTGCTTTCATCCAATCATTCTTACTCCTTTCCATGGCTACTTCCCATCCTCTCTTAGTGAAAATGGTCCAAATGCGCTGTCACAGCACGGCTAATTATCTGTCGGTTCTCGATCATGTCGGAATAGGATCCATTGATCCTTTTGCGTCTGTCACTACGCCCAACACTCGCGAGTTTGAAGCTCATCATAGTCATCCCATCCAGATCCTATTCGGAATACCACAGACAAGGTTTAGACTTTCCGAATCTCAAGAATATTGCCAATGGATTCTAGCCTATACCACGAAGACTCTGATCTCACGGAATGGGAGGCTCGGTTGTCAGGCGAGGCAACCATGCGTCGTGGGTCACGAATCCAAGAGATACACACTCTAGCTTTCGCAGGTAGAACAGAAGTGTTTGGCAGGCACGCATTCATAAGTGAGAATGGTGATGAGTGTCATGGATCATCACATTCATCAGGTTGAAGTGCGAATGAATATCTTAGAATAAGAATAAGCATGAATTGAATAGAAAACAGTAGTAATTGCATTAATACTCGAGGAACAGCAGAGCTCCACACCCTTAATCTATGGTGTGTAGAAACTCTACCATTGAAAATACATAAGTGATAGAGGTCCAGGCATGGCCGTGACGCCAGCTCCCAAGGTCTAAGAACTAAACGTCCCAAGATGATCTAAGGATATTCCAAAGATGAAAACACAATAGTAAAAAGTTTTATTTATACTAAACTAGCTACTAGCAAAAATAAGTCTAAGTGCAAAAATACATTTTTGGGGCCCACGTTGGTGTGTTCTTGGGCTGAGCTTGAGCTTTACACATGCAGAGGCTTCTCTTGGGGTTAAACGCCAAGTTGTAACGTATTTTTGGCGTTTAACTCTGTGTTGTGACGTGTTTCTGGCGTTTTACTCCAGATTGCAGCATAGAGCTGGAATTGAACGCCAGTTTGCGTCCTCTAAGCTCGAATAGGTATGGACTATTATATATTGCTGGAAAGACCTGGATGTCTACTTTCCAAGGTTGCGAGAACCGGACCGGTCAATAAACCGGTGAGGTTACTGGTTCAATGGTTCACTGGTTCGACCGGGATTCAACCAGGGTTCAATCGGTTTAATTAAATATTAAATAAAATTATTAAACTTAATAAAATTCAATAATTTCTAACTTAATAATCTTACGCACACACGATTAGCCAATACAAGTAGAAGATACCCATTGAATGCATTCAAATAATAAATGACACAACAGGTGAACCTATCTTCTGAATGACAACATAGTTTACACAGCATGGAAAAATTACTTTTTTTAAAGTATTGATTATTGAACAAGACTTGAACCATCTATAACAACAACTAAAAAATTGAAGTAAATGACATACCGTCAACATCAAATGCCACATACTATCATCATGCACTCCATCTGACACCACCAGCACAACATGGCATATAGATGCAAGTAGAACAACAAGCTATAAAGATTCCTTGCAGCACCACAACATAGTCAAATTCATCAGATTATAGCAATATAAGTAATAAAAATTATCAATTGTGATCAAGTTAATACATGATTGGATTTTCATCGGAAAGAAAGAGGGAAAAATTGGGAGTCAATGTTTACCTGAATATTCATAATCTCATGAGCCAATTCAGCTGACAGTGATTCTCCAGTTATCACTGAAATCGTCGAAGAGCCATCCGGTCTCATCATCTTAGCTAAAATCGAAGCACTAAACACAGGCTACAAATGCAAAACAAAAAGCATAAACCAGAACACAACAATTCAAGCTACGAACTAAGATATCATGGGTGCATACTTGAGTATCAAGAAGAACAATACGTTCAGAAGATGCCCTAGGTTCAATGCCAGTAGAACAATGCCTTGCCATGGCTCTGGTCTCTTCAGACTGTGTGGAAAAAGGTGGTAGCATCCCTGTAAGCTTACACACACATCAAATCAGAGTTGAACACATGGATTATGGAAATTACAACACAATAATCAAGCTCAACTAGGAAAACATTAATTCAATAAATTAAATTGCGTGAAGAATAAACTGACCAGGTGAAGTTGAATCAAAACCATAAATTTCGTTCATAATAGTTGATTTTCCAGCTCCAGATGGC
Source organism: Arachis hypogaea (assembly GCF_003086295.3). Lineage (NCBI taxonomy): Eukaryota > Viridiplantae > Streptophyta > Magnoliopsida > Fabales > Fabaceae > Arachis > Arachis hypogaea. The sequence continues at coordinate 54,476,263 of NC_092045.1, forward strand.
CCAATCACCCCAATCACAGTGAAATCAGTATTCTCAGTCAAAAATTGCGAACATTTTCAAAATCCAGTTGCTAAGTTTACTTTTTCTTTTTTTCGATCTCTGTGACCTAATTGTAAAGACTATAATAAAAGCAAAGAAAGACGAATGCAGAGAGAGATTTACAGGGAGAAAGTGATCGATGTGGAAATCGCAGGAATCGGAGAGAAGGTTGAGGGATGCAACAGAAGGAAGATGAGAATGGAGCTGCGCAGCTTCATCATCGGCGGCTCCGCCACAGGAAAATTTATCGGTGGCGCTGCTGGCCTTGTGAATGGTGGGTGAGGGGGGAAGAAAGGGGAGGCTGGGAGCTTGGGTGTTTGGTGGCTGAGTGATTAGTGATTAGGGTTAGGTTAACGACTCCGCCATTTTTTACTTTTTTTTTTAAATAGCCAAAATGACGTCGTTTTGCTTTTAAATTTCCAAACCATTGAACCGCCAAAAAACCGGACGGTTCTTCCAGTTCACCAGTTCATCGCCGGTTCGACCGGTTTTTTCACCGGTTCTTTACTATTCGGTTTTTGAGGTTACCCGGACTGGCTAGGTAACCGGTTTCTGATTTTTCCGGTTGAACCAGTTGGTCCGGTCCGGTTTTCAGAACCATGCTACTTTCCAACGCAATTGAGAGGGTGCCATTTGGAGTTCTGTAGCTCCAGAAAATCCATTTCGAGTGTAGGAAGGTCAGAATCCAACAGCATCAGCATTCTTTGTCAGCCTCCTATCAGATTTTTGCTCAGGTCCCTCAATTTCAGCCATAAAATACCTGCAATCACAAAAAAAACACACAAACTCATAGTAAAGTCCAGAAATATGAATTTTGCATAAAAACTAATAAAAACATCCCTAAAAGTAGCTAAATCTTACTAAAAACTACCTAAAAACAATGCCAAAAAGCGTATGAATTATCCGCTCATCAACATCCTAGACCCATTCAATGTAGCATGACTCCAACCTTTACAATTCAACCTTGATGGTCCAACCATAATGAGCTTCAGTTGTTGCTTCCAACCATTAACTCTATCTCTTTTACTCTTAAAGCCACAAATATTCCTAGGTTGACCATTCGTCTCAAGCAAACCATATTCAAGTGGAATGAGAAAGCTAAGTGATATAAATTTTACCCACTTGAATGTTGTGAAGGATGATGGTGACTTAGGGGGAGGGGTCTCCAACAACTTTTGCAAGGTGATTTCAAGCTCTACTCCCTTGTGTTTTTTCTTGACAACTTCCACCTCTTTGCAAGCTTCTTCAATTTCAACCTCTTCCTCTTGGTAGCTTTCTTCCAATTCAGTCTCTTCTTCATTGTTTACCAAGGGCATAGGAAGTTGTGCCTCTTCTTCTTTAATCTCCATCTCTTGATCAACCTCTTCAAAGTCTTCAACCATGTTATGCCTTCGAGGTTGTACACCCTCCTGGACATCAAATTCAAACGTCTTTGAAGGAGGCTATGTGACTCAAGTTTCCCATGGGAGTTCCGCATCTCTTAAGTCTTTAACCACTTCCTCTTCTTTGATAATTTCGGCTTTCTCCACTTGCTCTAATACAAAATCAAACACCTCCTTGATGTCACTTAGTGTAGAGTTGTCTTCAATGATGGAGCTTCCCTCTTATTCAACCTTCACTAATTCGTCAACTACTTCATCTTCAAGGGTCTCTCCTACCTCCACCTTTTGGGCCTCCTCTTGCTCTCTTGAAGTATGGAGTGTGAACCCGATCCATTACATCCCTAAAATTATCCCTTTTCTCTTGTTCCATGTCAATAGAATAATTGAGATCATCTTGCTCTTGGATTAATGGATTCATACAGGATATAAGAGCTTGGAGAGTAAAGGTGATACCAATGACAGTAGAGGTAAGTGTGGTTTGAAGCTCTCTTTGCCCTTGGCGAATAATACTAAATGTATCATCTATGGGAGGTTGGGGTGGATTGGAGGATTCATTTGTTGGGAGAAAGGGCTCATAATACGAAGGTGGTTCCTCTTGATGAGGGTATGGAGATGGTGTATATTGAGGTGGTAGTTATTGAGAGTAATTGTGTTGGAATGGGGGTGGTTCTAAGTATGGCTCGTAAGGCTCTTGGTATGGTGGGTAAGGATTAGAGTCATATGGGTGTGTTTGGTGGTAAGGGCTTGTGAGTATGGTGGTTCAAAATTATGTTGAGGAGGGGGTTTATAAGCATATGGTGGTGGTTGTTGATAATCAAAAGGGTGCTCACCATAACCATTATCTTCGTATACCTCTTGGAATGGCTCTTGGTCATAGTATGTTGGTGGAGGTTGATTCTCACGAAAAGGTCCACCATAACCATTGTCTTAGGATGCATCGTAGAATGGTTGTTGCTCATGGTACATTGGAGGGGGTTGTTGCCAAAAGGGTTTATCAAATCCTTGTGGCTCCTCCCATCTTTGATTGTTCCAACCTTGATGCATGTTATCATTATAGCTTCCATTCCCTACAACATAATTTGAACCAAACTCGTAGCCAAAGGGGTGAGAATTCATAGTAGTAAGTGAAAACAAAAACTATTAAGAATTGATGAAAACAAACTCCTAAAACTAGAAACAACTATAAAAGAAACAAAAAAGCAAAATTGTTCACAATATTCACAATAACCAATAATAAGGCACACATTTGCAATTCCCCGGCAACGGCACCAAAAATTGATGAGGGATTAATCGTCGGTAAAGAATTTCACAAAATTAGTCACGTTGCAAGTATAGATCTAAACCGACAACTCAACCTCAATCGAATTTAATATGTTGTCACTTAAGCAAACTAATAAAATTAACTGATGTATTAAACCTTGGGTCGTCTCTCAAAGGAATTGTAGGGAAGTATTCTTGTTATTGGTTATGGACACGTATCTTTTGGGGTTTATGAGATAAGAAACAAGAAATGTAAATTGCAAGAATTAAACTAATAGCTAATAAAGCTCTTGGCAAGATATGAGAACTAGAAGTCCTATCCTCATTATCTTCATCTATTGTGATGACAAATGTCCATTGCTCCCACTTAGTCAACCTCTACCTATGAAAGAAAGTCAAATGGATAAATCAATTTGATTCCTCAAGTCCTAGTTAACTCCCAAGGAAAGACTAGCTTTAGTGGAATTCAAATCAACTAGCAACTTCTAATTATCAATCAACAAAAGCATTAGATAACTCAAGAGTCACTAATTACTCAACCTAAGTCAAGAAGAGAAAAATATACTCTAACATCCTTCCAAGCATTTTATCAAACACTTGGAAGGCATAAAACAAAAGCATAGAAAAGTAATAAGAGAATATAAAATCCAAAACCAACAATTGCAAAATCAATGATAACAAATAATAGAAGAAGCAATAAATATGAAATACTTCAAATTGCATTAAAAGGGAAATCAAATCTAACATGAGAATTCATAAACTAAATTGGCAACATAAAGTAATCAACAAGGGAAATAAATAAACTAGAATGCTAGAGCAATTAAAAATAGAAGAGAAACTAAATTAAAACAAGATAAAATTTTGAAACTGAAAAGGAATAAAACTAAGACCTAAAACCTAGAGAGAGGAAAGAGCCTCCCTCTCTAGAAAACTACATCTAAAACCTAAAATAATGTGAATGAGAAGTGTATCCCAGATTCTGCTCCACTCCCAGCCTCTAATATGTGTTTTCGGGCATAAAATTGGGACAAAAATAACCCAGAAATTGGCCCCGCAATTTTCGACACGCGTACACGTCATCCACACGTACGCATCGCCTAACAACAAGGCAACTATGGCAAATTGCATATCATTTCGAAGCCCCGTATGTTAGCTTTCCAACGCAACTAAAACCACCTCATTCGGACCTGTGTAGCTCAAGTTATGATCGATTTAATACGATGAGGTCAGACTTGACAGCTTTGCAATTCCTTCAATTTCTTGTATTCCTTCCACTTTTGCATGTTTTCTTTCCATCCTCTAAGCCATTCCTGCCCTATAAACCCTGAAAACACTTAAAACACATATCAAGGCATCGAATGATAATAAGAGACGATTCAAGTTAGCAAATTTAGGGCCAAAGAAGAATATTTTCAATCATAGCACAAAATTAGGAAGGAAACTGTAAAACATGCGAATTCAATGAATAAGTGTGAGAATAATGGATAAAATCCATTGAATTAAGTACAAGATAAACCGTAAAATAGCGATAAAAAGAAGGCAAAAAAGCTAGTACGAGAAGCACAGTACTACACCATAGTACACGACGTCCTATATAGGAGAGGAATCTCTACACCCCTCCTAAAATGCGTCCCGACCTTCGCTACGAGGGAAGTTTTTGAGGAAGTCCACAGTGGCATGTGCGACAACCGCCTCGGGGCACGAGCTCTTTCCAAAAAGGTACTTTGAGCTGGTTTACTAGTCGACCTTGCAAAAAGAAACATTAGAGTTCGTCAAAACATGCCCCCCATGCCAGAAGCATGCTAACTTTCATATCGCACCACCCAAAGATCTCATTTGTGTCACTTCACCCTAGCCATTCGCAAAGTAGGAGCTCGACCTCCTCGGACCATTCCCCCAGGGATCAGGACAAGTCAAGTTTCTCATCGTAGGAATGACTATTTCACAAAATAGATTGAGGCAGAGCCGTTAGCCACTACCACAACCCAAAGAAGTCGGAAGTTTCTATATAGAAATATTGTCACAAGGTTTGGGATTCCATTCTCCATCACCACAGACAATGGCACTCAGTTCATTGGCACGGGCTTTAGAAACCTAGTGGCTGATTTGAAAATCAAGCACCAGTTCACCTCCGTAGAACACCCACAAGGCAATGGACAGGCGGAAGCCGCCAACAAAGTCATACTGGTCGGGTTGAAACGGAGACTACAGGATGCTAAGGGAGCTTGGGCCGAAGAGCTCCTACAAGTCCTATGGGCATATTGGACAATACCACACTCCACCACCGAAGAATCACCATTCCGACTTGCTTATGGAATGGAGGAAATGATTCTCGTGGAAGTAGAAGAAGGATCTTCTAGGGTGATCCTCTACAACGATGACCCCAACTTTCAAGCTCAAAGGGAAGAGCTCGATCTACTTTGACAAGTTTGAGAAAGAGTTCGGATTAGAGAGGAAGCCCTAAAGCGTCGAATGGCTCTGAGGTATAATCGGAAGGTAATCCAACGAAGCTTCGCCACCAACAATCTCATCTTAATCCGAAATGATATCAGAGAAGGTCGGTCAGGAGAAGGGAAGCTAGCAGCTAACTGGAAAGGGCCATACAGAAAAGGCTACTATAAGGTGTCTGACCTTGAAGGGCGGGAGCTACCAAGGTTATGGCATGCCTGTAACCTAAGAAGGTACTATAGCTAGAAAATAGTAAAGATCTTAGGTCAAGGCGCACGCTTTTTCCTAAAAAGGTTTTTTAATGAGGCGTCGGGCCGAGATCTAAAAATACTGCCCGACCTAGAAGTGTAAGCACTCACATGTACACACTTTTATTTATATTTTTATTTCATTATTATTTGAATGAAAGTTATCAATTCCCTAAAAATTTTTCTACCAAGACGCATTAATCTAAGCTCATAAAACGCGAAATTCATTGCCCGATTAAAAGAGGTCGGCAAGGTGAAGCGATAGAAGCAAGATAATGCAAAAAGTTAGAAAAAGTAACCCATAAAAAGTGACCTGACGAGGTCTAACTAAAAATGGGATAACTAAAAATAACTTAAGAAGGCTCGACAGAGAAGTCGGACCAATGAAAGGATAACTGAAATGGGACAAAAGATATCTCGCAAAGGCCAAAGAAAGGTTAAAAAACCAAGGCCCGAAGTGCTCAGCTAAAAGGGTACAAAGTCTTGAGAAGTTTCCCCAACGGGACACTACCTAAAAAGTTATTGGAATATGACTAAAAGCCCGGATAACAAAAGCATATAGGTCAATGCCAGCTAAGAAGGAGCGCAACCTCGGAAAAAGGGAACGAGTAAAGGTCGAAAAGGTCAAAAAACTTAGGACCGAAGTGTCTAGCTAAAAGGGGTACAAAACTCTTGAAAGAAAACACTACTCAAAAAGGCAAAAGTATAATCCCAAAACAAGGCTAAGAAGTCATCCAAACAAACTAAAAAAGTTCCACACGAGAACACTAACTAGAAAGTTGTTTGGAATTTGACTAAGAAGCTCGGACGGCAAGTCGCAAAGACAATATAGCTGACTAAAAGGGTGTCAAGGCAACCAAAGAAAAGGCATAGTTTTAAAGGCTAAAAAGGGACACCCATAAGGCAAACGCCATCTCAAAGGGTGTCGATCCAAACAAACCCAAAACACCTACATAAAGGTTGAAGAGCAACCTCCTCCAAGCAAAGGTTGAAAAGAAACCTCCAAATACAAGCATATCGACACAAGTAAAATCAATGCATCATTCAAAAGACTCGAAGGCCGCCTAAATAGTAGCCTAAGAGTTTAAAGTGTTTGTTTTTTAAAATAAATGTTGCTGGGGAGAAACCAAGTGTCAAAGAGTTATGCATAGGAAACCTACGCAAACCAAAAGTTCAAAAGGTCCACAGACCGGACCACCACAAATACATATTAAAAAGGTATAAAGCGAAGATTATAAAGGATCCATGTTCGCTTCAGAAGCCACATCTTTAGGAGAAGGAGGCCTGGTTGAGATCGGAGTGGCATTGACAACTCCATCTGGCCCATTCAGTATCTCCAGATTAGGCTTAGGCCCAGGAGGAATCATCTCGGCAGAAAGAGTGGCAGAAGCAGAAGTTGCGGAAGCCTTGGCCGGTGGCACAGGGGGAGGATCCTCATCATCATCATCATCTGGGGCAGGCACAATCTTGCTGTCCTCTACAACGTTGTCCAGGCTAAACAAAGAGAGGTCGAGGTTGGGAGCAAAAACCTGAACCTGAGCCTTCAGATTTTCGTACATGGCGGTCATACTGCCAACCATAGGGCCCTGAAGTTTGGCATAATCATCCTGAGTAGATTGAAGCCTCTCCCTCATTTCCAACAGCTCGACATAGGTCCAGGTATAGCTCTCCTTGGCTTTCTTGGCTATGTCCTCGGCCAAGTTAGTAGCCACCTCCACCACAGTAGCTCGAGTTTTCTCCTTCTCAACATCCATCTCCAATTTAACAACCCTGGCATCCAGCTTGTCCTTCAGACCCTTCACCCTTTTATAATTAGCCTTGGCATTCTCCAGAAAAGCTTTAGTGGCACGAACAGGGGATTCCATAATAACCCAAGACAAGGCCACATTGAGATTGGCCATTCGAACACTATTGCTCGATATAAAGTCGAGATGGTGAAGGATCGACACATCGTCAGTCAAAACCTGACCATAAGGAGCAATCAATTCTGTGGCAAAGACTACACCATCAAACTCTTTGTCATTAAGGTCATAAGTCCCAATAGTCTTTTGCTTTTTGGGAGGGGGACCAGTAGTAGTAGGAGAGGAGGCAACACTAGAAGTCATTTGAAAAGGGTCAGAGGGAACTGTTCGAACTGGTGGGGTCAGGATGATCTTCCTCGGACCCTGAGAGTCAGCTGCTGGCTTCTTGGGAGGCAACTATTCCGAAGAGCCCTTCCCCAAAGCTTTCCTTGACAAGTTTGGGCAGCCACAGCCTTTTTTGTCTTACGAAACATTTTCAGTGAATCAGAAGAGCTCACCATTTCTGAAACAGAATCCAGGAAAATAGTTACACAGTAGAAGAAAAAGGACAAAGACCACGAATAGTAAAAGAAAAAACCACTTCTATAAAAAAAGAGGTCGGATACTACCTAGCTCGGACTAGAGAAGGGAAGGATCCCCTAGAAACCTATTAGTATCCAGGTATGGAGGCTCCCCCCAATGCTCCTCTAGAACACCCACAAAAGCCTGTTCTACATCATCTAAACTTTTCCAAGGATACTTGACGACTATATGATCTCTTTGCCACCATAAAAGAAAGGTCGGTTCTTTATTTTCATCCAAAAAGAAAGGTTGAGCACCTTCAACAGCTCGAACTTTGAAATAGAAGTTCTTATAGTCACGAAAAGATTCATCAAACATTGAGAACACTTTCTTCTCATGGGTAGCTCGGAAAGAGATCCAAGAAGCTTTCTTCTTGGCCACAGGTGCACGAAATTGCAATCACACTTTTGCAATCCCGCACAACTAACCAGCAAGTGTATTGGGTCGTCCAAGTAATACCTTGCGTGAGCAAGGGTCGATCCCACAGAGATTGTCGGCTTGAAGCAAGCTATGGTTATCTTGTAAATCTTAGTCAGGATATCAGAAATTATCAGGATTGATTGTGAAAAGCAAAAGAACATGAAATGATTACTTGTTTTGCAGTAATGGAGAATAGGTTGAGGTTTGGAGATGCTCCATCTTCTGAATCTCTGCTTTCCTACTGTCTTCTTCTTCAAACACGCAAGTCTCCTTCCATGGCAAGCTGTATGTAGGGTTTCACCGTTGTCAATGGCTACCTCCCATCCTCTCATTGGAACGATTCCTAATGCCCTGTCACGGCACGGCATTCCATCTGTCGGTTCTCAATCAGGCCGGAATAGAATCCAGTGATTCTTTTGCGTCTGTCACTAACGCCCCGCCTTCAGGAGATTGAAGCACGTCACAGTCATTCAATCATTGAATCCTACTCAGAATACCACAGACAAGGTTTAGACCTTCCGGATTCTCTTGAATGCCGCCATCAGTCTAGCTTATACCATGAAGATTCCGGTTAAAGAATCCAAGAGATAACTACTTAATCTAAGGTAGAACGGAGGTGGTTGTCAGTCACACGTTCATGATTGGGAATGATGATGATTGTCACGGATCATCACATTCATCCGGATTAAGAACAAGTATTATCTTAGAATGGAAGCAAGCATGATTGAATGAGAAACAGTAGTAATTGCATTAATCCATCAAGACACGGCAGAGCTCCTCACCCCCAACCATGGGGTTTAGAGACTCATGCTGTGGAAGAAAACATGTAAAAATGTCATAAGGTCATCAAAAGGTTGCATAGGGTACTGATACAATGTCAAAAGATCCTATAAATAGTAAAACTAGTGTCCTAAGGTTTACAGAAATGAGTAAATGACAGAAAAATCCACTTCCGGGCCCACTTGGTGTGTGCTTGGGCTGAGCAATGAAGGAATTTCGTGTAGAGACCTTTTCTGGAGTTAAACGCCAGTTCTCATGCCAGTTTGGGCGTTTAACTCCAAATTTTATGCCAGTTCCGGCGTTTAACGCTGGAATTTCTGTAGGTGACTTTGAGCGCCGGTTTGGGCCATCAAATCTTGGGCAAAGTATGGACTATTATATATTGCTGGAAAGCCCTGGATGTCTACTTTCTAACGCCGTTGAGAGCCCGCCAATTGGGCTTCTGTAGCTCCAGAAAATCCGCTTCGAGTGCAGGGAGGTCAGAATCCAACAGCATCTGCAGTCCTTTTTGGTCTCGGAATCAGATTTTTGCTCAGGACCCTCAATTTCAGCCAGAAAATACCTGAAATCACAGAAAAACACACAAACTCATAGTAAAGTCCAGAAAAGTGAATTTTAACTAAAAACTAATAAAAATATACTAAAAACTAACTAAATCATACTAAAAACATACTTAAAACAATGCCAAAAAGCATACAAATTATCCGCTCATCACAACACCAAACTTAAATTGTTGCTTGTCCCCAAGCAACTGAAAATAAAAATAGGATAAAAAGAAGAGAATATACTATAGACTCCAAAATATCAAGGAAACATAGCTCCAATTAGATGAGCGGGACTAGTAGCTTTTTGCCTCCGAACAGTTTTGGCATCTCACTCTATCCCTTGAAGTTCAGAATGATTGGCATCTATAAGAACTCAGGACTCAGATAGTGTTATTGATTCTCCTAGTTAAGCATAATGATTCTTGAACATAGCCAGTGTATGAGTCTTGGCTGTGGCCCAAAGCACTCTGTCTTCCAGTATTACCACCGGATACATACATGCCACAGACACATAATTGGGTGAACCTTTTCAGATTGTGACTTAGCTTTGCTAAAGTCCCCAATTAGAGGTGTCCAGGGTTCTTAAGCACACTCTTGTTGCCTTGGATCACAACTTTATTTCTTTCTTCTTCTTTTTTTTTTCTTTTTTTTTCGAATTTTTTTTTTTTCGAAATCTCTTTTTTTTTTCTTTGTATCCACTGCTTTTTCTTGCTTCAAGAATCAATCTAATTATTTTTAGATCCTCAATAACAGTTCTCTTTTTTTCTCATTCTTTCAAGAGCCAACACTTTTTAACATTCTCAAAACAACAATTTCAAGAGACATATGCACTGTTCAAGCATTCATTCAGAAAGCAAAAAGTATTGTCACCACATCAAGCTAGTTCAGCTAGTTTCAATGATAAATTTTGAAATCCTGTACTTCTTGTTCTTTTGTGATTAAAGCATTTTTCATTTAAGAGAGGTGATGGATTCATAGGACATTCATATCTTTAAGGCATAAAATTTTTAATTTTATTAATTATGGATTAAAACAAGGCTCAAAAAATAGATATAGGATGAAACTAAAAATAAAAATAGAAAACAAAACAAAGGAAAAAAATGCAAACATAGGCTCCTAATGATAGAGGTTTTCACAGAGTTAGGACTCAACAACCTTGATTTTGAGAAGTAGATGCTCCCTCAGCTTGAGAGGAGAACTTTTGGCTTTTCAGTTCTTGGATTTCACGCCCCTGCTTCTCTTGCTCCTTCCATTGTCTTCTTGGTGATTGGATGTTCAATGGGTATGAATTCATCTTCTTCTATCTTCACCCCAGCCTCTTTACAAAGCAAGGAGATCAAGCTTGGGTAAGCCAATTTGGTTACAGTGGAATTCCTATTTGCAATTGTGTAGATCTCACAGGCAATCATATGATGAACCTCCACTTCTTTTCCAAGCATAATGCAATGAATCATCACTGCTCTCTTGATGGTGACCTCAGAACGGTTGCTAGTGGGCAATATGGAACGCCCAATAAAGTCTAGCCAACCTCTTGCAATTGGCTTGAGGTCTCCCCTCTTGAGTTGGTTTGGGACACCCTTTGAATTGGTTATCCACTTAGTCCCAGGGAGGCAAATGTCCTCTAGAACTTGATCCAACCCTTTATCTACTCTCACCATCCTCCTATTGAAGGAGTCAGGATCATCTTGTAGTTGAGGTAGTTTGAAGATTTCTCTTATTTTGTCCAGATGAAAGTACATAACTTTCCCTCTGACCATGGTTCTGTAGGTATGGTAAGCAGTTCCAGTCATTCTCTGCTTATCTGTCAACCACAGATTAGAGTAGAATTCCTGAACCATGTTCCTTCCAACCTTTATTTCAGGATTGGTCAGAACTTCCCATCCTCTGTTTCGAATTTGCTCTTGGATCTCCGGATATTCATCTTCTTTCAGATCAAATTTGACTTCCGGGATCACTGACCTCAGACCCATTATTTTGTGATAATGGTCTTCATGTTCTTTGGTTAAGAACTTCTCTTGATTCCAAAGATTCTTTGGATTAGTCTCTTTCTTTCCTCTTGAGTTAGTTTGTTTTCCCTTGGGAGCCATGATCTTGATAGATCTTGGCTTAGTGATCACGGAAAAGCACACCAAACTTAGAGGTTTTGCTTGTCCTCAAGCAAAAAGAAAAGAAAGAAGAGAAGAGAGAGAGAGAGGAAGAGGAAATTCGAATGGTGTGAGGAAGGAGGGGTGAGGAACGTTCATTTATAGAGTGGGGGAAGGAGAATTTCGAAAACAAAAGAGAGATTTGAAAGGAAATTTGAAAAGATATGGAAAGAAATTGAGAAAAGGGTGAGTTTTTGAAGAAGATTTGGGATTATTTTGAAATAGACTTGAAGAATGGTTTTGATTTGTGAAGATTTGAAAGTGAATGATGAAGTGTTGAAGTGCATTTATGTGGAAGAGTATGGGTAAAAAGAGGAAAGTTTGAAAAAAATTTGAGTTTAAAACAAAAATGTGGTCCCCCCACCTTTCTGGCGTTAAACGCCCAGAATGGCACCCATTCTGGCGTTTAACGCCCATATGGCACCCCTTTTGGGCGTTTAACGCCCAGCCAGGTGCCCTGGCTGGCGTTAAACGCCAGAAAACCTTCCTCACTGGGCGTTTTTCTGAACGCCCAGTGATGCTGCACACCTGGCGTTAAACGCCCAGAATGGTGCCCATTCTGGCGTTTAACGCCCAAAATGGCACCATTCCTGGCGTTAAACGCCCAGAATGGTACCCATTCTGGCGTTTAACGCCCAAAATGCCCCTTACTGGCGTTTTTTCGCCAGTAAGCTCATTTTCTCTGCTTTTTGAGCTGAATCCTTCTGTAACTCTGTGAATTCCTTCATTTTTTATATTTGCCTCTGTAGGAACTAATCATATAACCTCCTAATGACTGGGTTGCCTCCCAGCAAGCGCTTCTTTACTGTCTTTAGCTGGACTTTCACTGAGAATCACTCAAGTCTCAGTTTTGAGCATTCCTGCTCAAAATTTCCTTCAAGATAGTGCTTGATTCTCTGTCCATTAACAATGAACTTCTTGTCAGAATCAATATCCTGAAGCTCAACATATCCATATGGTGACACTCCTGTAATCACATACGGACCCCTCCAATGGGATTTGAGTTTTCCTGGAAACAGTTTGAGCCTAGAGTTGAAGAGCAGAACTTTTTGTCCTGGCTCAAAGACTCTGGTTGACAACTTCTTGTCATGCCATTTCTTTGCCTTTTCCTTATAAATTTTTGCATTTTCAAAGGCATTGAGTCTGAACTCCTCTAGCTCATTTAGCTGGAGCAGTCTTTTTTCACCAGCTAACTGTGCATCCATGTTTAGGAATCTGGTTGCCCAGTAGGCTTTATGTTCCAGTTCCACAGGCAAATGGCAGGCCTTCCCATACACCAGTTGGTATGGAGAGGTTCCTATAGGAGTCTTGAATGCTGTTCTGTATGCCCACAGAGCATCATCCAAGCTCTTTGCCCAATCCTTTCTTCGGGCCATCACAGTCCGTTCTAGGATTCTTTTTAGTTCTCTGTTAGAGACCTCAGCTTGCCCATTTGTCTGTGGATGATACGGAGTTGCCACTTTGTGGCTAATTCCATATCTAACCATAGCAAGGTGTAGCTGTTTATTGCAGAAATGAGTGCCCCCATCACTGATTAGCACTCTGGGAACGCCAAATCTGCTGAAAATATTTTTCTGGAGGAATTTCAGTACAGTCTTAGTATCATTGGTGGGTGTAGCAATCGCTTCTACCCACTTAGATACATAGTCTACTGCCACCAGAATGTAAGTGTTTGAGTATGATGGTGGGAATGGCCCCATGAAGTCAATTCCCCATACATCAAACAGTTCTATCTCTAATATCCCTTGTTGAGGCATGGCATATCCATGAGGCAGGTTACCAGCTCTTTGGCAACTGTCACAGTTACGCACAAACTCTCGGGAATCTTTATAGAGAGTAGGCCAGTAGAAGCCACATTGGAGGACTTTAGTGGCTGTTCGCTCACTTCCAAAATGTCCTCCATACTGTGATCCATGGCAGTGCCATAGGATCCTTTGTGCTTCTTCTCTGGGTACACACCTGCGGATCACTCCGTCAGCACATCTCTTAAAGAGATATGGTTCATCCCAGAGGTAGTACTTGGCATCTGAAATTAATTTCTTTCTCTGCATGTAACTGTACTCTTTGGGTATGAACCTCACGGCTTTAAAATTTGCAATATCTGCAAACCATGGAGCTTCCTGAATGGCAAATAGTTGCTCATCTGGGAAAGTCTCTGAGATCTCAGTAGAAGGGAGGGACGCCCCAGCTACTGGTTCTATTCGGGACAGATGATCTGCTACTTGGTTCTCTGTCCCTTTTCTGTCTCTTATTTCTATATCAAACTCTTGCAGAAGCAACACCCATCTAATGAGCCTGGGTTTTGAATCCTGCTTTGTGAGTAGATATTTAAGAGCAGCATGGTCAGTGTACACAACCACTTTGGATCCCACTAAATAGGATCTAAACTTGTCAATGGCATAAACCACTGCAAGTAACTCTTTTTCTGTTGTTGTGTAGTTCTTCTGTGCGTCATTTAGAACACGGCTGGCATAGTAAATGACGTGCAGAAGCTTGTTATGCCTCTGTCCCAACACTGCACCAATGGCATGGTCACTGGCATCACACATTAGTTCAAATGGCAATGTCCAATCTGGTGCAGAGATAACTGGTGCTGTGACCAACTTAGCTTTTAGGGTCTCAAATGCCTGCAGACACTGTGTGTCAAACACAAATGGTGTGTCAGCAGCTAGCAAGTTACTCAGAGGTTTTGCAATTTTCGAAAAATCCTTTATAAACCTTCTGTAGAATCCTGCATGCCCAAGAAAGCTTCTGATTGCCTTAACATTGGCAGGTGGTGGTAATTTTTCAATTACCTCCACCTTTGCCTTATCCACCTCTATTCCCTTGCTTGAAATTTTGTGCCCAAGGACAATTCCTTCAGTCACCATAAAGTGACATTTCTCCCAGTTTAAAACCAGGTTAGTCTCTTGGCACCATTTCAAGACAAGTGCTAGGTGATTAAGACAGGAGCTAAATGAGTCTCCATATACTGAAAAGTCATCCATGAAGACTTCCAGAAATTTCTCTACCATATCTGAGAAGATAGAGAGCATGCACCTCTGAAAGGTTGCAGGTGCATTGCACAGACCAAAAGGCATTCTCCTATAGGCAAACACGCCTGAAGGGCAGGTGAATGCTGTTTTCTCTTGGTCCTGGGGGTCTACTGCAATTTGGTTGTAGCCTGAATAGCCATCCAAAAAGCAGTAATAATCATGGCCAGCTAGTCTTTCTAGCATTTGGTCTATGAATGGTAAAGGAAAATGATCCTTTCTGGTGGCTGTATTGAGCCTTCTGTAGTCAATACACATGCGCCACCCTGTGACTGTCCTTGTGGGAACCAGTTCATTTTTTTCATTATGAACCACTGTCATGCCTCCCTTTTTGGGAACAACTTGGACAGGGCTCACCCAGGGGCTATCAGAAATAGGATAAATAATCCCAGCCTCTAGTAATTTAGTGACCTCTTTCTGCACCACCTCCTTCATGGCAGGATTTAGCCTCCTCTGTGGTTGGACCACTGGTTTGGCATTATCCTCCAACAGGATCTTGTGCATGCATCTAGCTGGGCTAATGCCCTTAAGATCACTTATGGACCACCCAAGAGTTGTCTTGTGTGTCGTTAGCACTTGAATCAGTGCTTCCTCTTCCTGTGAATTTAAAGCAGAGCTTATAATCACTGGAAAAGTGTCACCCTCTCCCAGAAATGCATATTTCAGGGATGGTGGTAGTGGTTTGAGTTCAGGCTTGGGAGGCTTATCCTCCTCCTGAGGAATTTTCGAAAATTCCTTTGCCTCCTCTAGTTCTTCCTGATCAGGCTGAGCATCTTTGAAGATGTCCTCAAGCTCTGATTCTAGGCTTTCAGCCATATTGATCTCTTCTACCAGAGAGTCAATAATGTCAGCGCCCATGCAGTCATTTGGTGTGTCTGGGTGCTGCATGGCTTTTACAGCATTCAACTTGAACTCATCCTCATTGACCCTCAAGGTTACTTCCCCTTTTTGTACATCAATGAGAGTTCTTCCAGTTGCTAGGAAGGGTCTTCCTAGAATGAGAGTTGCACTCTTGTGCTCCTCCATTTCCAGCACCACAAAGTCAGTTGGAAAGGCAAATGGCCCAACCTTGACAATCATGTCCTCAATTATGCCTGATGGGTATTTAATAGAGCCATCAGCAAGTTGGAGGCATATCCGGGTTGGTTTGACTTCTCCAGTCAACCCAAGCTTTCTGATAGTGGATGCAGGTATTAGATTGATGCTTGCTCCAAGATCACATAGGGCTGTCTTAGTGCAAGCACCTTCTAATGTGCATGGTATCATAAAGCTTCCTGGATCTTGAAGCTTTTCTGGTAAGCTCTTTAATATGACTGCACTGCATTCTTCAGTGAGAAACACTTTTTCAGTTTCTCTCCAATCCTTCTTATGACTTAAGATTTCTTTCATGAACTTAGCATAAGAAGGTATTTGCTCAAGTGCCTCTGCAAACGGAATCTTTATTTCAAGAGTCCTTAGATAGTCTGCAAAGCGGGCAAATTGCTTATCCTGCTCCGCTTGGCGGAGTTTTTGAGGATAAGGCATCTTGGCTTTATATTCTTCAACCTTAGATGCTGCAGGTTTATTCCTTACAGAAGTGGTTGAAGAAGCCTTGTTAGAGGGATTACTGTCAGCACTCTCAGGTGTCTGATCTTCCCTTGGCGTTTGGACGCCAGGAATGGGTGAATTTTGGGCGTTAAACGCCAACTTCTCTCCCTTTTCTGGCGTTTGAACGCCAGAACTGGGCAAGGAATGGGCGTTTAACGCCAGCTTTCCTTCCCTTTCTGGCGTTTGAACGCCAATAATATTCCTCTCTGGTCTCTTACTGTCCTCAGAGGGATTTTGCACAGTGGTTTGGTTGTCCTCTGTCAATTGTTCCTTGTTTGGCTTTTTACTCTTTTGAGCAGTGTTACTCAAGGTCTTCCCACTCCTCAATTGAACTGCTTGACATTCCTCTGTTATCTGTTTAGATATTTGCTGTTTTGCTTGATTCAACTGCAGTTCTATGCTCTTGTTAGCAACTTTAGTTTCATAGAGCATCTCTTTAAAGTCTGCTAACTGTTCTGTCATCAGGAGCAATTGTTGATTAAGCTCATTTATCTGTTCTTGAGGACTAGGGTCAGTGACTACTGCCATGACTTCCTCTTTTGGAGAGAACTCATTGCTAGAGTACAAATATTGGTTTCTAGCAACAGTGTCTATAAGCTCTTGAGCTTCTTCAATTGTCTTCCTCATGTGTATAGATCCACCAGCTGAGTGGTCTAAAGACATCTGAGCTTTTTCTGTAAGCCCATAGTAGAAAATGTCTAACTGTACCCACTCTGAAAACATTTCAGAGGGACATTTCCTTAGCATACCTCTATACCTCTCCCAGGCATTGTAAAGGGATTCATTATCCTCTTGTTTAAAGCCTTGGATGTCCAGCCTTAGCTGTGTCATCCTCTTTGGAGGGTAAAAATGATTCAGGAATTTGTCTGACAATTGTTTCCATGTCTTTATGCTTGCTGTAGGTTGGTTATTCAACCACCTCTTAGCTTGATCTTTCACAGCAAATGGAAACAGTAATAGTCTGTAGACATCCTGATCCACCTCTTTATCATGTACTGTGTCAGCAATTTGTAAAAATTGTGCCAGAAACTCAGTGGGTTCTTCCTGTGGAAGACCGGAATACTGGCAATTTTGCTGCACTATGATAATGAGTTGAGGATTTAGTTCAAAGCTGCTTGCTTTGATGGGAGGTGTACAGATGCTACTCCCATATGCAGCTGTAATGGGGTTAGCATATGACCCCAGAGTCCTTTTGGACTGATTGATCCCACTTAAGTCCATGATGGACAAAAGGGAAATGATAATGATTGCAAAGAGATAAATTTTGTTTTTTTCTTTTTTTTTTTTGAATAAACGAAAAAAAATAAAATAAAACAAAGGAAAATTAAAGTAAAAATTCGAAAATCAAAAAGAAAATAAAATCAAAGCAAATTGAAAACTGAATCAATTAGTTAATTAAAAGGATTTTGAAAACAGCAATTAGAAAGATATGATTGAAAAATTTTTTATGAAAAAGATTTGATTTTTAAAAAGAGGAAAGAGAAAAACACAAAAAGACACCAAACTTAAAATTTTTGAAAATCAAACACAAAATTTTCGAAAATTTTGAAGGGAAAAACACAAAGAGGACACCAAACTTAGAATTTTTATGAATCAAAAAGGGACTAAGAACATGCAAAAATCGAAAATTAAAAGAAAAATAAAAGCATGCAATTGACACCAAACTTAGAATATGAAACTAGACTCAACTAAAAGACTCTAAACCAACAAAAATAAAACAGTCCTAATCTAAGCAACAAGATAAGCCGTCAGTTGTCCAAACTCAACAATCCCCGACAACGGCGCCAAAACCTTGGTGCACGAAATTGCAATCACACTTTTGCAATCCCGCACAACTAACCAGCAAGTGTACTGGGTCGTCCAAGTAATACCTTGCGTGAGCAAGGGTCGATCCCACAGAGATTGTCGGCTTGAAGCAAGCTATGGTTATCTTGTAAATCTTAGTCAGGATATCAGAAATTATCAGGATTGATTGTGAAAAGCAAAAGAACATGAAATGATTACTTGTTTTGCAGTAATGGAGAATAGGTTGAGGTTTGGAGATGCTCCATCTTCTGAATCTCTGCTTTCCTACTGTCTTCTTCTTCAAACACGCAAGTCTCCTTCCTTGGCAAGCTGTATGTAGGGTTTCACCGTTGTCAATGGCTACCTCCCATCCTCTCATTGGAACGATTCCTAATGCCCTGTCACGGCACGGCATTCCATCTGTCGGTTCTCAATCAGGCCGGAATAGAATCCAGTGATTCTTTTGCGTCTGTCACTAACGCCCCACCTTCAGGAGATTGAAGCATGTCACAGTCATTCAATCATTGAATCCTACTCAGAATACCACAGACAAGGTTTAGACCTTCCGGATTCTCTTGAATGCCGCCATCAGTCTAGCTTATACCACGAAGATTCCGGTTAAAGAATCCAAGAGATAACTACTTAATCTAAGGTAGAACGGAGGTGGTTGTCAGTCACACGTTCATGATTGGGAATGATGATGATTGTCACGGATCATCACATTCATCCGGATTAAGAACAAGTATTATCTTAGAATGGAAGCAAGCATGATTGAATGAGAAACAGTAGTAATTGCATTAATCCATCAAGACACGGCAGAGCTCCTCACCCCCAACCATGGGGTTTAGAGACTCATGCTGTGGAAGAAAACATGTAAAAATGTCATAAGGTCATCAAAAGGTTGCATAGGGTACTGATACAATGTCAAAAGATCCTATAAATAGTAAAACTAGTGTCCTAAGGTTTACAGAAATGAGTAAATGACAGAAAAATCCACTTCCGGGCCCACTTGGTGTGTGCTTGGGCTGAGCAATGAAGGAATTTCATGTAGAGACCTTTTCTGGAGTTAAACGCCAGTTCTCATGCCAGTTTGGGCGTTTAACTCCAAATTTTATGCCAGTTCCGGCGTTTAACGCTGGAATTTCTGTAGGTGACTTTGAGTGCCGGTTTGGGCCATCAAATCTTGGGCAAAGTATGGACTATTATATATTGCTGGAAAGCCCAGGATGTCTACTTTCCAACGCCGTTGAGAGCGCGCCAATTGGGCTTCTGTAGCTCCAGAAAATCCGCTTCTAGTGCAGGGAGGTCAGAATCCAACAGCATCTGCAGTCCTTTTTGGTCTCGGAATCAGATTTTTGCTCAGGACCCTCAATTTCAGCCAGAAAATACCTGAAATCACAGAAAAACACACAAACTCATAGTAAAGTCCAGAAAAGTGAATTTTAACTAAAAACTAATAAAAATATACTAAAAACTAACTAAATCATACTAAAAACATACTTAAAACAATGCCAAAAAGCATACAAATTATCCGCTCATCAGCCACCCCGGGTTTGGTTAGCACAAACAAGTAAAGAAAAAGGGGCAAGGTAGGTCGAAAATCCAGTTCTTGGCACAGTAATTGAAAGATCTTTATAAAATGCCCAAGAATTCGGATGAAGTTGAGAAGGTGATGACTTGCATCATTTACCCTTTTTTCTTGTCCAAAAAGGGCGATAAAAGAGCATAAACTCATTTGATCATTGCAATCCATGAGCTAATTGATGAATATTATGGTACATTGCTTTGAAATGGGTTAGTGCTGAATTTCAGCTAGAAAGTGCAACAAAAAGGGAAGAAAACAACAAAACAGAGCTGGGCGTGTGAAACTGGCGTGCCACTTTGAGCAAACGCCATGAAAGTACATGGGCGTGGCACGTCAGGAGCTAGGTGTGGCCCGCTGGTACAGTTTTCCAGAGAGCAATGCTAGAAGCCACAAGAGGGGCATGGCACGAAAAGAGGGACGTGGCATGCCAAGATGGGCGTGGCACGCCAGGACCATTAAACATTATGGGAGTGCCACTTGATGTTGAAGGCGTGGCACGCCAGCTCCCAACCATCACTTGGACGTGCCACTTGAAGACCCAGGCGTGGAACGCCAATGCTAGAGACGGCCAAGTAAAGCTGGGCGTGCCACTTGATGTCGAAGGCGTGGCACGCCAGCTCCCAACCATCACTTGGGCGTGCCAGTTGAGCATCCAGGCATGGCACGCCAATGCTAGAAAAGGGCAAGAAAGGCTGGGTGTGCCACTTGAGATCGAAGGCGTGGCACGCCAGGCTCTCATCCTCACTTAGGCGTGCCATTTGAATACCAAAGCGTGGTACGCCAACCCTCATTGATCATCTGGGCGAGCCACTTGAATACTGGGCGTGGCACGCCAGCTACTGGAGCATGAAGAACACTGGACATGGCACGCCACACACTGGGCATGGCACGCCAGCTCTATTTTTTCAGAAGAGGGAGTGAAGCACAAACAAGGGGTGTGGCACGCGAAACCCTGGGCATGCCACGCTTGTTCAACCTTCCAAAAATAAGAAGAGGAAGACAAAGGCCTGGGCATTCTACTTGGTATCGAAGGCGTGGCATGCTAGCCTAGCAAAGACCCAACAAAAGCCTGGGCATGCCACTTGGGCTCGAAGGCGTGGCACGCCAGGCTAACCAAAGCTTGAGAAGACCCTGGGCTGGCCATTTGGGATCGAAGGCGTGGCATGCCAGGGATATCAACACATGGGGGCGTGCTACTTGAGAGCTGGACGTGGCGCGCCAAGCCAAATTGGAGGCTGGGCGTGGCACGCCACTCAAGCGCCTATTGCACGCTAAGCTAGAAGGTCACGTTTATTGGGTTTTCTTTCCATCCAATTGTAATTTTCTTTTCCTCTTTCGTATTTTCTTTATTCCAAGCACTACGAGTAGTATAAATAACCCTGAGAGTATTGAGAAAGGTATTGGATAGTAGTTTTGGGATCGAAGGCATGGCATGCCAGGGATATCAACACATGGAGGCGTGCCACTTGAGAGCTGGACGTGGCGCGCCAAGCCAAATTGGAGGCTGGGCGTGGCACGCCACTCAAGCGCCTATCGCACGCCAAGTTGGAATGTCACGTTTATTGGGTTTTCTTTCCCTCCAATTGTAATTTTCTTTTTCTCTTTCGTATTTTCTTTATTCCAAGCACTAGGAGTAGTATAAATAACCCCTGAGAGTATTGAGAAAGGTGTTTGATAGTAATTTTGTTAAAGTAGAGTGATGAATGAGATTTGCTCGATGGTCTAGAATTCCTCTCATAGAAATAAGAACTTCTTCGGTGTAAGCATAGTTCTAAACCAACAAACAATTCCCACATCAAAAATTTGAGTTGTCACAAGTACAAATCCCAAATAAGAATTAACCGAAGTATTTCAACTCCGGGTCGTCTCACAAGGAATTGCAATGAAGTGTTTAATTATTGGCTATGAAGATGCAAGGGGGTTTGCTTTTATATTTTTGCAAGAAAATAAATGGCAAGAAAAATTAAATGACAAGAAAGTAAAATGATAAGAACTAATAAAATAGAGGAAAAGTACTCTTGGCTAGACAAAGGTAATTGAGATCACCATCTTTGTCTACAAACCAAATATTGATAATCATGAGAGGCCAACCTATTAAGTCTACTTCCAAAAGCCTTAAGTACTGATATCTACTCCTAGGATTGAAGTACGTCAAATAGGCTTGATCACATCAACCCATAAGGTCTAACCTCACTATTAATTAACCTAGTAGTAGGCTAGTGTCAATGGCTATCAAATTGATCACCAAGAGTTCTCAAATCACCAATTCATTGAGACCCAATGACTCAAGGTCACTCAATTCCCTTAGCCTAGGCCAAGAGTAAAGAGAACTTACTCAAAAACTAGTGAAAGCATTTTAACAAACACCTAGAGTGCAAGAAAAATAAACATCACAAAATGCAAGAATTAGTGAAACCCATGACTAACATAAACAAGAAATCAACAATAGAAATCAAGATGAACATAAAAAGGACATAGAAACATAAAATTGCATTAAAGAAAATTAAGATTCAACAATGGTTCATCAACATAAAAGAGAGCAAAGCAAGAAATTAACAAGAGAAACTAAGAAGATTGAGTCAATAGAACAATAAAAAAATAATGAGAACTAAAATCAAAACAAGAATTGAAAGAGAAATTGGAGTCTGATTAACCTAATTTTACCCTAATTGCTATCCTAAATCTTGAGAGAGGAGAGAGCCTCTCTCTCTTGAATTCTACCCTAAAACATGATGAAAACTAAACCATGACTACTTGGTTCATTCCCCCTTCAATTCTTGGGTTCAATAGCATCAAAAATGAGTTGGATTGGGCCCAAAATGAGCTAGAAATCGCCCTCAACAAGTTGCCCAAAATGGACCCACGCTGCTCCATTGGCGCGCACGCGTACATGGTGCGCGTGCGCCCCTGTACGTCAGGCAACTATAGCAAATTTTGTATCATTTTGAAGCCCCGGATGTTAGCTTTCCAACACAACTAGAACTGCCTCATTTGGATCTCTGTAGCTCAAATATGGTCGATTGAGTGCGAAGAGGACAGGCTTGAAAACTTTATGGTTTCTTCATTTCTTCATGAGTTCTCCCTCTTGCATGCTTTTCTCCTCACTTCTTCCATTCAATACTTGACTTATGAACCTGAAATCACTCAACAAACATATCAAGGCATCAAATGGAATTAAAGTGAATTTTTATTTAGCTATTTTAGGGCCTAAAAAGCATGTTTTCACATTTAAGCCCAAATCAAGGGAGAGTTGCAAAACCATGCTATTTCATTGATTAAATGTGAGAAAAGTTGATAAAATTTCCCAAAATATGCACAAGATAAACCACAAAATCGGCGTTTATCATACAGTTAGATTTACTTTCACATCATCTCTTCCATCCCTTGTACTTTTCTCTAAGCTATGAGTAGCTAAATTCCTTCTCATTGAGGAGGGAGCTCTGTTGTACTTAATGGATTAATGATAGTGAATTTCTTCTTCTCTTCATCTTCTCTTTGATTTGCTTGAAGGAATTTTGTTTTAATGCTAGTGTTCAATCATCTTGGGAAAGAGGTTGAATGTAAAATAGGTTTCATGGGAACCTTGGAAAAGGAAACATGGAACCATGCTTGAAATCCTTTCTCACATATGAGTATATATGGGTTTTGGTGATTGGATATGGTGACATATAATCCACCCTCTATTCTGGATCTACAAGGATGTGTGGTATAATCAGGGACCAAGTATATCTCTCGTCATGAGCAATTAGACCAAGGAATTGGCTGATTATCAAGATTTGAGACATTGAGTCACCAAGGGATTGAGGCTCAATCAATCATGATTACCAAGAGGTCAATGAGTTGCATGATTGAAGATGAGATGAGCTAGATTTAATACAAAGAGTACAATATCTTCCTGGTGGACGAAATTGTGATCACTTGTTATGTATTTATAAAGGATGTATACTCTGAAGGCATTGTTTATTGTCTTCACAATCTCGTTCAACTAACCAGCAAGTGTACTGGGTCGTCCAAGTAATAACCTTACGTGAGTAAGGGTCGAATCCACAGAGATTGTTGGTATGAAGCAAGCTATGGTCACCTTGCAAATCTCAGTTAGGCAGATTAAAATAGTTTATGGGTTTTCGAAAATAGAAATAATAAAATAGAATATAATAAAAAGGATAGAACACTTATGCAGATTCATTGGTGGGATTTCAGATAAGCGGATGGAGATGCTGTAGAGCTCTTGGACGCCTGCTCTCCTACTCCTTCTGCTCAATCCTTCTTACTCCTTTCCATGGCAAGCTTTGTATAGGGGTTCACCATCAACTGTGGCTACTTTCATTCCTCACGGGGAAATAACCTGTGCGGCTGTCACTCGCACAGCTAACCAGTCTGGAGGCATCAACCATGGCTGATGGCTACATCCCATCCTCGCAGTGAAAACTATGCTAACGCACTCTGTCACAGTACGGCTAATCACTGGTTGGTTCCCGCTCCTACTGGAATAGAATCCCTCTTTTGCGTCTGTCACCAACGCCCAGCAGGTTAAAGTTTGAAGCACGTCACGGTCACTCATGATCGGAATCCTACTCGGAACACCACAGACAAGGTTGGACTTTCCGGACTCCCAGGATCCTACTCGGAACACCACAGACAAGGTTGGACTTTCCGGATCCAGATGAATGCCGCCAACTATCTAACTTATACCACGAAGATTCTGTTGGGGAATCTAAGAGATACGCATTCAAGCTCTGTTGCATGTAGAACGGACATGGTTGTCAATCACGCGCATTCATAAGTGAGAATGATAATGAGGGTAATCTGACTCATCACATTCATCATGTTCTTGGGTACGAATGAATATCTTGGAATAAGAATAAAAGAGATTTGAATAAAAGAAGATAGAATTTCATTAATACTTGAGGTACAGCAGAGCTCCACACCCTTAATCTATGGTGTGCAGAAACTCCACCGTTGAAAATACATAAGCAAAGAGTTCAGGCATGGCCGAATGGCCAGCCCTCTCTAACGTGATCAATGATCCCCTAAGATGAAGAATAAAACAAAACTGAGATCAAAGATGAGATCAAAGATGTCTAATACAATAGATAAATGTCCTATATATACTAGACTAGCTACTAGGGTTTACATGAGTAAGTAATTGATGCATAAATCCACTTCCGGGGCCCACTTGGTGTGTGCTTGGGCTGAGCTTGATCAATCCACGTGTAGAGGCATTTCTTGGCGTCAAACTCCAGGTTATGACGTGTTTTGGGCGTTCAACTCCGGATCATGACGTTTTTCTGGCGTTTAACTCCAGACAGCAGCGTGTACTTGGCGTTCAACGCCAAGTTACGTCGTCATTATTCGAATAAAGTATGGACTATTATATATTGCTGGAAAGCTCTGGATGTCTACTTTCCAACGCCGTTGAGAGCGCGCCAATTGGAGTTCTGTAGCTCCAGAAAATCCATTTCGAGTGCAGGGAGGTCAGAATCCAACAGCATCAGCAGTCCTTTTGTTAGCCTTCTTCAGAGTTTTGCTCAAATCCCTCAATTTCAGTCAGAATTTACCTGAAATCACAGAAAAACACACAAACTCATAGTAAAGTCCAGAAATGTGAATTTAACATAAAAACTAATGAAAACATCCCTAAAAGTAGCTCAAACTTACTAAAAACTATATGAAAACAATGCCAAAAAGCGTATAAATTATCTGCTCATCACAACACCAAACTTAAATTGTTGCTTGTCCCCAAGCAACTGAAAATCAAATAGGATAAAAAGAAGAGAATATACTATAAAGTCCAAAATATCAATGAATATTAATTTAATTAGATTAGCGGGACTTGTAGCTTTTTGCTTCTGAACAGTTTTGGCATCTCACTTTTTCCTTTGAAGTTTAGAGTGATTGGCTTCTCTAGGAACTTAGAATTTCAGATAGTGTTATTGACTTTCTTATTTAAGCATGTTGATTCTTGAACACAGCTACTTATGAGTCTTGGCTGTGGCCCTAAGCACTTTGTCTTCCAGTGTTACCACCGGATACACAAATGCCACAGACACATAACTGGGTGAACCTTTTCAGATTGTGACTCAGCTTTGCTAAAGTCCCCAGTTAGTGGTGTCCAGAGCTCTTAAGCACACTCTTTTGCTTTGGATCACGACTTTAACCACTCAGTCTCAAGCTTTTCACTTGGACCTTCATGACACAAGCACATGGTTAGGGACAACTTGATTTAGCCGCTTAGGCCTGGATTTTACTTCCTTGGGCCCTCCTATCCATTGATGCTCAAAGCCTTGGATCCTTGCTACCCTTGCCTTTTGGTTTTAAGGGCTATTGGCTTTTTCTGCTTGCTTTTTCTTTCTATTTTTTTTTTGCCACTTTTTTTTTTTTTTGAATTTTTTCACTGCTTTTTCTTGCTTCAAGAATCAATTCATGAATTTTTCAGTTCATCAATAACATTTCTCTTTGTTCATCATTCTTTCAAGAGCCAACAATTTTAACACTCATAAACAACAAGATCAAAAATATGCACTGTTCAAGCATTCATTCAGAAAACAAAAATTATTGCCACCACATCAATATAATTAAATTAAATTCACTAATAATTTCGAAAATTATGTACTTCTTGTTCTTTTGAATTAAAACATTTTTCTTTTAAGAGAGGTGAAGGATTCATGGAATTATTTATAATCTTTAAGGCATGGTTACACACTAATGATCATGAAGTAGAGACACAAAAACATAGATAAACATAATACTTAAAAACCGAAAACAGAAAGAAAATAAAGAACAAGGAATGAATCCACCTCTTAGTGGCGTCTTCTTCTTGAAGGACCAATGATGTTCTTCAACTCTTCTATGTCCCTTCCTTGCCTTTGTTGCTCTTCCCTCATGGCTCTTTGATCTTCTCTTATTTCTTGAAGAGTGAGGGCGTGTTCATGGTGTTCCACCCTTAGTTGTTCCACGTTTTGGCTCATGTCTTCTAAGGAGGTACTGAGTTGCTCCCAATAATTGTTGGGAGGAAAGTGCATTCCATGAGGCATTTGTTGATGAACTTCCTCATGTTCTCCTTGGGGGCCGTGAGGGACTTCCCTTGTTTGCTCCATCCTTTTCTTGGTGATGGGCTTGTCTTCTTCAATGGAGACATCTCCATCTATGATAACTCCAGCTGAGTAGCATAAATGGCATATGAGGTGGGGGAAGGCTAGCCGTGCCATGTATGAAGGCTTGTCAGCTATTTTGTAGAGTTCATTGGCTATGACTTCATGAACCTCTACCTCCTCTCCAATCATGATGCTATGGATCATGATTGCCCATCCACAATAACTTCAGATCGGTTGCTTGTAGGGATGATGGATCTTTGGATGAACTCCAGCCATCCTCTAGCTACAGGCTTGAGGTCCAGTCTTCTTAGTTGGACCGGTTTGCCTTTGGAGTCTACTCTCCATTGGGCGCCTTCCACACAAATGTCCATTAGGACTTGGTCCAACCTTTGATTGAAGTTGACCCTCCTTGTGTAGGGGCGTTCATCACCTTGCATCATGGGTAGATGAAACGCCAACCTCACATTTTCCGGACTGAAATCTAAGTATTTCCCCCGAACCATTGTGAGATAGTTCTTTGGATTCGGGTTCATACTTTGATCATGGTTCCTAGTGATCCATGCATTAGCATAGAACTCTTGAACCATCAATAATCCGACTTGTTGCATGGGGTTGGTTATGACTTCCCACCCTCTTCTTTGGATCTCATGTCGGATTTCCGGATACTCATTCTTTTTGAGCTTGAAGGGGACCTCAGGGATCACCCTCTTCTTTGCCACAACATCATAGAAGTGGTCTTGGTGGCTCTTGGAGATGAATCTCTCCTTTTCCCATGATTCGGAAGTGGAAGCTTTTGCCTTCCCTTTTCCTTTTCTTGAGGAAACTCCGGTCTTGGGTGCCATTGATGGTGAATGAAAAATAAAAAGCTAGGCTTTTTACCACACCAAACTTAAAATTTGCTCGTCCTCGAGCAAAAAGAAAAGAAGAGTAGAAGAAGAAGAAGAAGAGAATTTGGAAGAGAGGGAGAGAAGTGGGTTCAGCTATGTAGAGAAGAAGGGGTTATGTTGTGTGAAAATGAAGAAGAAAGGAGAGGTATTTATAGGGAGGGGGGGAGGGTTAGGTTTCGGCCATTTTGGGTGGGAATGGGTGGGAAATTGAATTTGAATGTAATGGAGGTAGGTGGGGTTTATGGGGAAGAGGAGGTTGATGTGAATGGTGCATGGGGTAATTGGGAAGAGAAATTGATGTGATTGGTGAAGGTTTTTGGGAAGGGTGACATTGAGAATGAGATTTGGATTAGGAGAGTGTGAATAGGATTAAAAGAAAAGGTAGGTGGGGATCCTGTGGGGTCCACAGGTCCTGAGGTGGGGATCCTGTGGGGTCCTCAGGTCCTGAGGTGAAAAGAAATACCATTCCTTCACCCTATAGGCGTGTAAATTGCCTTCATGCACCATTCTGGCGTTCAAACGACCATTGGTGCATGTTCTGGGCGTTAAACGCCCATGTGATGCTTGATTCTGGCGTTGAACGCCAGTTTCAAGCTTGTTTCTGGCGTTTAGCGCCAGATTGTCCTCTGCGTGCGCATCCTGGCGTTAAACGCCAGGATGTTGCTTGTTTTGGGCGTTCAGCGCCAGGAAGATGCTCTGTTCTGGCGTTGAACGCCTGCCAGATGCATCTTCTGGGCGCTGAACGCCGGCCCGTGCGTCCTCCAGGGTGAAAAAATTTTTTCTTCTGTTTTTGACTCTGTTTTTAATTTTTTTTTGATTTTTTCGTGACTCCTCATGATCATGTACCTAATTAAACACAAAAATAACAAAGAAACAAAATAAAATAAAATTAGATAAATAAAATTGGGTTGCCTCCCAACAAGCGCTTCTTTAATGTCAATAGCTTGACAGTGGCTCTCATGGAGCCACAGAGCAATCAAGTCAATGTTGTCTAGTCCCAACACCAAACTTAGAGTTTGGATATGGGGCTTGAACACCAAACTTAGAGTTTGGTTGTGGCTTCACAACACCAAACTTAGAGTCTGACTGTGTGGGCTCTTCTTGACTCTGAATTGAGAGAAGCTCTTCATGCTTACTCTCTTTTGTCACAGAGGGATTTCCATGTGCTTGAAACACAAGGTATTCCCCATTCAATTGAAGGACTAACTCTCCTCTGTTGACATCTATCACAGCTTATGCTGTGGCTAGGAAAGGTCTTCCTAGGATGATGCATTCATCATCTTCCTTCCTGGTATCTAGGATTATGAAATCAGCAGGGATGTAAAAGCCTTCAACTTTTACTAGAACGTCCTCCACTATTCCATAAGCTTGTCTTACTGACTTATCTGCCAATTGTAATGAGAACAAGGCAGGTTGCACCTCAATGATCCCTAGCTTCTCCATTACAGAGAGTGGCATAAGGTTTATCCCTGACCCAAGATCACACAGAGCTTTTTCAAAGCTCATGGTGCCAATGGTGCAAGGTATCAAGAACTTGCCAGGATCTTGTCTCTTTTGAGGTAGAGTTTCCTGAATCCAAGTATCTAAGTCACTAATGAGCAAGGGAGGTTTACTTTCCAAAGTCTCATTACCAAACAGCTTGGCATTCAGTTTCATGATAGCTCCTAGATATTGAGCAACTTGCTCACTAGTCACATCTTCATCCTCCTCAGAGGATGAATAATAGTCAGAGCTCATGAATGGCAGAAGGAGATTTAATGGAATCTCTATGGTCTCAGATTCCTCAGGATCCTTAATAGGAAGCTCCTTCTTGCTTGGAGGACGTCCCAGGAGTTCTTTCTCACTAGGATTTTCGTCCTCCTCCTCCTTTGTGCTTTCGGCCATGTTGACTAAGTCAATGGCTTTGCACTCTCCTTTTGGATTCTCTTCTGTATTACTTGGGAGAATACTGGGAGGAGTTTCAATAACTTTCTTACTCAGCTGGCCTACTTGTGCCTCCAAATTTCTAATGGAGGATCTTGTTTCATTCATGAAACTGAAGGTGGCCTTTGACAGATCAGAGACTATATTAGCTAAATTAGAATTATTTTGTTCAGAGTTCTCTGTCTGTTGCTGAGAAGATGATGGATATGGCTTACTATTATTTAGCCTATTGCGTCCACCATTATTAAAGCCTTGTTGAGGCTTTTGTTGATCCTTCCAGGAGAAATTTGGATGATTTCTCCATGATGGGTTATAGGTATTTCCATATGGTTCACCCAGATAATTAACCTCTGCCATGGCAGGGTTCTCAGGATCATAAGCTTCTTCAGAAGCTACCTCTCTAGTACTGTTGGATGCATGTTGCAATCCATTCAGATTTTGAGAGATCATGTTGACCTGTTGAGTCAACACTTTGTTCTGAGCCAGTATGGCATTCAGAGCATCAATTTCAAGAACTCCTTTCTTCTGAGGTATCCCATTATTCACGGAATTCCTCTCAGAGGTATACATGAACTGGTTGTTAGCAACCATGTCAATGAGTTCTTGAGCCTCTTCAGGCGTTTTCTTCAGGTGAATAGATCCACCTGCAGAATGGTCCAGTGACATTTTTGAAAATTCAGAGAGACCATAATAGAATATATCTAATAGGGTCCATTCTGAAAACATGTCAGATGGACATCTCTTGGTCAGCTGCTTGTATCTCTCCCAAGCTTCATAGAGGGATTCACCATCTTTTTGTTTGAAGGTTTGAACATCCACTCTCAGCTTGCTCAGCTTTTGAGGAGGAAAGAATTTATCCAAGAAGGCAGTGACCAGCTTATCCCAGGAGTCCAGGCTATCCTTAGGTTGTGAATCCAACCATATTCTAGCTCTGTCTCTTACAGCAAAAGGGAAAAGCATGAGTCTGTAGACTTCAGGATTAACTCCATTCGTCTTTACAGTATCACAGACCTGCAAGAACTCAGTTAAGAACTGATAAGGATCTTCAGATGGAAGTCCATAAAACTTGCAGTTTTGTTGCATTAATGCAACTAGTTGAGGCTTAAGCTCAAAGTTATTGGCTCCAATGGCAGGAATGGAGATGCTTCTTCCATCAAACTTGGATGTTGGCTTTGTGAAGTCACCAAGCATTCTCCTTGCATTATTATTATTATTTTCGGCCATCTCTTCCTCTTGTTCGAAATTTTCTAAAAGGTTGCCTCTGGATTGTTGTAATTTAGCTTCTCTTAATTTTCTCTTCAGAGTCCTTTCAGGTTCTGGATCAGCTTCAACAAGAGTGCCTTTATCCTTGTTCCTGCTCATAAGAAAGAGAAGAAAACAAGAAAGGAAAAAGGAATCCTCTATGTCACAGTATAGAGATTCCCTTATGTTAGTAGAAGAAGAAAGGGGTAGAAGAAAGAAGAAGAGGATTCGGATTTTTGGATGAAGAGAGGTGAAGAGGAGTGTTAGTAATTGAACAATTAAATAGAAGAAGATAAGAGAAGAGAGAGAAGAATTCGAAAATAATTTTAAAAAGGGGTTAGTGATTTTCGAAAATTAGAGATAAATGTGATTAAAATTTGAAACAATTAATTAATTAAAAAGAAATTTTGAAAAAGGGATGAGGTATTTTCGAAAATAGAAGAGGGAAAAGTAGTTAGGTGGTTTTGAAAAAGATAAGAAACAAACAAAAAGTTAGTTAGTTGATTGAAAAAGATTTGAAATCAAATTTTGAAAAAGATAAGAAGATAAGAAAAAGATAAGATATTTTGAAATCAAATTTTGAAAAAGATAAAATTTTTGAAAAAGATAAGATAAAAGATAAAAAGATATATTTGAAAAAGATATTTTGAAAAAGATTTAATTTTAAAATTGACTTAACTAACAAGAAAGTACAAGATAAGATTCTAGAACTTGAAGATTGAACCTTTCTTAACAAGAAAGTAACAAACTTCAAATTTTTTGAACCAATCACATTAATTGTTAGCTAATTTTCGAAAATTTGATAAAAAGATAAGAAAAAGATTTTGAAAATATTTTGAAAAATATTTTTGAAATTTTCGAAAATGCTAAAAAAAATGAAAAAGATATGATTTTTGAAAAAGATTTTGAAAAGATAAGATTTTTAAAATTGAAATTTTGACTTGACTTGTAAGAAACAACTAATTTTTAAAAATTTTTTGACCAAGTCAACCCAAAATTTCGAAATTTTAGAGGAAAATAAGGAAAAGACATTTTTGATTTTTAAATATTGAATGAAAAACACAAAAATGACCCAAAACATGAAAATTTTGGATCAAGACACAAGATGCATGCAAGAATGCTATGAATGTCAAGATGAACACCAAGAACACTATGAAGATCATGATGAACATCAAGAACATAATTTTGAAAAATTTTTGATGCAAAGAAAACATGCAAGACACCAAACTTAGAAATCTTTAATGCATGAAACTTATGAATGCAAAAATGCACATGAAAAACAACAAAAGACACAAAACAAGAAATCATCAAGATCAAACAAGAGGACTTGTCAAGAACAACTTGAAGATCATGAAGAACACTATGAATGCATGAATTTTCGAAAAAAATGCAAGAAAAATTTTTAAAGCATGCAATTGACACCAAACTTAAAAATTAACACAAGACTCAAACAAGAAACACAAAATATTTTTGATTTTTATGATTTTCTAATTTTTTTGTATTTTTATTAATTTTTTTTCGAAAAACATTTTTTTAAAAAAAACGAAAAATAAAAGAAAAATTTTGAAAAAGATTTTTGAAAAGAAAATTACCTAATCTGAGCAACAAGATGAACCGTCAGTTGTCCATACTCGAACAATCCCCGGCAACGGCGCCAAAAACTTGGTGGACGAAATTGTGATCACTTGTTATGTATTTATAAAGGATGTATACTCTGAAGGCATTGTTTATTGTCTTCACAATCTCGTTCAACTAACCAGCAAGTGTACTGGGTCGTCCAAGTAATAACCTTACGTGAGTAAGGGTCGAATCCACAGAGATTGTTGGTATGAAGCAAGCTATGGTCACCTTGCAAATCTCAGTTAGGCAGATTAAAATAGTTTATGGGTTTTCGAAAATAGAAATAATAAAATAGAATATAATAAAAAGGATAGAACACTTATGCAGATTCATTGGTGGGATTTCAGATAAGCGGATGGAGATGCTGTAGAGCTCTTGGACGCCTACTCTCCTACTCCTTCTGCTCAATCCTTCTTACTCCTTTCCATGGCAAGCTTTGTATAGGGGTTCACCATCAACTGTGGCTACTTTCATTCCTCACGGGGAAATAACCTGTGCGGCTGTCACTCGCACAGCTAACCAGTCTGGAGGCATCAACCATGGCTGATGGCTACATCCCATCCTCGCAGTGAAAACTATGCTAACGCACTCTGTCACAGTACGGCTAATCACTGGTTGGTTCCCGCTCCTACTGGAATAGAATCCCTCTTTTGCGTCTGTCACCAACGCCCAGCAGGTTAAAGTTTGAAGCACGTCACGGTCACTCATGATCGGAATCCTACTCGGAACACCACAGACAAGGTTGGACTTTCCGGACTCCCAGGATCCTACTCGGAACACCACAGACAAGGTTGGACTTTCCGGATCCAGATGAATGCCGCCAACTATCTAACTTATACCACGAAGATTCTGTTGGGGAATCTAAGAGATACGCATTCAAGCTCTGTTGCATGTAGAACGGACATGGTTGTCAATCACGCGCATTCATAAGTGAGAATGATAATGAGGGTAATCTGACTCATCACATTCATCATGTTCTTGGGTACGAATGAATATCTTGGAATAAGAATAAAAGAGATTTGAATAAAAGAAGATAGAATTTCATTAATACTTGAGGTACAGCAGAGCTCCACACCCTTAATCTATGGTGTGCAGAAACTCCACCGTTGAAAATACATAAGCAAAGAGTTCAGGCATGGCCGAATGGCCAGCCCTCTCTAACGTGATCAATGATCCCCTAAGATGAAGAATAAAACAAAACTGAGATCAAAGATGAGATCAAAGATGTCTAATACAATAGATAAATGTCCTATATATACTAGACTAGCTACTAGGGTTTACATGAGTAAGTAATTGATGCATAAATCCACTTCCGGGGCCCACTTGGTGTGTGCTTGGGCTGAGCTTGATCAATCCACGTGTAGAGGCATTTCTTGGCGTCAAACTCCAGGTTATGACGTGTTTTGGGCGTTCAACTCCGGATCATGACGTTTTTCTGGCGTTTAACTCCAGACAGCAGCGTGTACTTGGCGTTCAACGCCAAGTTACGTCGTCATTCTTCGAATAAAGTATGGACTATTATATATTGCTGGAAAGCTCTGGATGTCTACTTTCCAACGCCGTTGAGAGCGCGCCAATTGGAGTTCTGTAGCTCCAGAAAATCCATTTCGAGTGCAGGGAGGTCAGAATCCAACAGCATCAGCAGTCCTTTTGTTAGCCTTCTTCAGAGTTTTGCTCAAATCCCTCAATTTCAGTCAGAATTTACCTGAAATCACAGAAAAACACACAAACTCATAGTAAAGTCCAGAAATGTGAATTTAACATAAAAACTAATGAAAACATCCCTAAAAGTAGCTCAAACTTACTAAAAACTATATGAAAACAATGCCAAAAAGCGTATAAATTATCCGCTCATCACTTCCCATCTCAATGAATTCCCCTATTCTTATCTTCCACATTCTTTATAGCTTTCTTTACAATTCTGTCAATCCCCATTCCCATTTACAATTAAGTCATTTATGATTATGCACTTTACATTATTGCCATTTCCTTTTATGCACTTTACTGCTTCTCTTTACTTTTGAGTCATTTACTTTACCATTCATTTACAATTCTACAATCATACTCTATATTGCTCAGCTTGACTAATTCACCAATTGGTTAAAATTGCTCAAACCTACCAATCTCTGTGGATACGATCCCACTCAACAATGGCGCCAAAAACTTGGTAGCGCTCTCAAACGTGAATCACACTTAGTCAAAACTCCGCACAACTAACCAGCAAGTGCACTAGGTCGTCCAAGTAATACCTTACGTGAGTAAGGGTCGATCCCACGGAGATTGTTGGTATGAAGCAAGCTATGGTCATCTTGTAAATCTTAGTCAGGCGGATAATAAATGTTATAGAGTTTAAAAATACTAAATAATAAAGCAGAAAATAAAGATAGAGTTACTCATGTAATTCAATGGTGGGAATTTCAGATAAGTGTATAGAGGTTCTGTGTTCCTTCTGAATCTCTGCTTTCCTACTACTTTTATCCAATCTTTGTCACCCCTTTCTATGGCAAGCTGTATGTAGGGCATCACCGTTGTTAATGGCTACATCCCATCCTCTCAGTGAAAAAAGTCTAAATGCTCTGTCACAGCACGGCTAATCATCTATCGGTTCTCGATCATGTTGGAATAGAATCCCTTGATTCTTTTGTGTTTGTCATCACGCCCAACAATCGCGAGTTTGAAGCTCGTCACAGTCATTCAATCCCGGAATCCTACTCGGAATATCACAGACAAGGTTAGACCTTTCGGATTCCCATGAATGCCACCATCAATTCTATCTTATACCACGAAGATTCTGATTAAGGAATCCAAGACATATGCGTCCGGTCTAAGGTAGAACGGAAGTGGTTGTCAGTCACGCGTTCATAGGTGAGAATGATGATGAGTGTCACGGATCATCAAATTCATCATGTTGAAGTGCAATGAATATCTTAGAATAGGAATAAGTCGAATTGAATAGAAAATAGTAGTAATTGCATTGAAACTTGAGGTACAGCAGAGCTCCACACCCTTACTCTATGGTGTGTAGAAACTCCACCGTTGAAAATACATAAGTGATGAAGGTTCAAGCATGGCCGAATGGCCAGCCCCCAAACGTGATCAATAGTCTCCTAAGATGAATAATAGAATAAAACCGAGACCAAAGATGAAAATACAATAGTAAAAAGTTCTATTTATAGTAAACTAGTTACTAGGGTTTACAAAAATAAGTATAAGTGCAGAAATCTACTTTCGGGGCCCACTTTGGTGTGTGCTTGGACTGAGCTTGAACTTTACACGAGCTGAGGCTTCTTTTGGAGTTGAACGCCAAGTTGTAACGTGTTTTTGGCGTTCAACTCTGGTTCATGACGTGTTTTTGGCGTTTGACTCCAGAATGCAGCATGGAACTGGCGTTGAGCGCTAGTTTACGTCATCTAATCACGAATAAAGTATGAACTATTATATATTTCTGGAAAGTTCTGGATGTCTACTTTCTAGCGCCATTAAGAGCGCGCCATTTGGAGTTTTGTAGCTCCGGAAAATCTATTTCAAGTGTAGGGAGGTCAGAATCCAATAGCATCAGCAGTCCTTTGTCAGCCTTTTATCAGAGTTTTGCTCAGGTCCCTCAATTTCAGCCAGAAATTACCTGAAATCACAGAAAAACACACAAACTCATAGTAAAGTCCAGAAATGTGAATTTAGCATAAAAACTAATGAAAACATCCCTAAAATTAACTAGATCATACTAAAAACTATCTAAAAACAATGCCAAAAAGCGTATAAATTATCCGCTCATCACAACATCAAACTTAAATAGTTGCTTGTCCCCAAGCAACTGAAAATCAATTAGGATAAAAAGAAGAGAATATACTATAAATTCTAAAATATCAATGAATATTAATTCTAATTAGATGAGCGGGACTTGTAGCTTTTTGCTTCTGAATAGTTTTGGCATATCACTTTCTCCTTTGATGTTTAGAATGATTGGCATCTTCTAGGAACTTAGAATTTCAGATGGTGTTATTGATTTTCCTAGTTAAGTTTGTTGATTCTTGAACACAGCTACTTTTATGGGTCTTGTCTGTGGCCCTAAGCACTTTGTTTTCTAGTATTACCACCGGAGACATAAATGCCACAGACACATAACTGGGTGAACCTTTTCAGATTGTGACTCAGCTTTGCTGAAGTCCCCAGTTAGAGGTGTCCAAAGCTCTTAAGCACACTCGTTTTTTGCTTTGGATCATGACTTTAACCACTCAGTCTCAAGCTTTTCACTTGGACCTTCATGACACAAGCACATGGTTAGGGATCTTGATTTATCCGCTTAGGCTTGGATTTTATTTCCTTGGGCCCTCCTATCCATTGATGCTCAAAGCCTTGGATCCTTTTTACCCTTGCCTTTTGGTTTTAAGGGCTATTGGGTTTTTCTGCTTGCTTTTTCTTTTTCTTTCTATTTGTTTTGCCAATTTTTTTTCGCAAGCTTTTGCTTTTTCACTGCTTTTTCTTGCTTCAAGAATAAATTTCATGATTTTTCAGATTATCAATAGCATTTCTCTTTGTTCATCATTCTTTCAAGAGCCAACAATTTTAACATTCATAAACAACAAGATCAAAAATATGCACTGTTCAAGCATTCATTCAGAAAACAAAAAGTATTGTCACCACATAAATATAATTAAACTAAATTCAATGATAATTTCGAAATTCATGTACTTCTTGTTCTTTTGAATTAGAAACATGTTTCATTTAAGAGAGGTGAAGGATTTATGGAATTATTTATAGCCTTAAGACATAGTTACTCAATACTAATGATCATGAGGTAGAGACACAAAACATAAACAAACATATAGCATAAAAATCGAAAAACAGGAAAATAAGAGCAAGGAATGAGTCCACCTTAGTGAGGGTGGTGCCTTCTTGAAGGACCAATGGTTCTTTTTGAGCTCCTCTATGTCTCTTCCTTGTCTTTGTTGCATGATCCCTAATGATTTTGGTGCTCTTATCCTTAGTTGCTCCCAATAATTCTGTGGAGGAAAATGTATTCCCTGAGGTATCTCAGGGATCTCTTGATGAGGGAATTCCTCATGCTCTCTTGATGTGCAGTCAAATGCTCTTCTACTGAGCTATGGACCTTTGAGATGAATCTCTCCATCTCCCATGACTCGGAGGTGGAAGCTTTTTGTCTTCCCTTTTCTCTTCTCTTTTTTTTGAGGTTTCTCTGGCCTTAAGTGCCATCAATGGTTATGGAAAAACAAAAAAGCTATGCTTTTGCCACACCAAACTTAGAATATTGCTCGCCTGATAAACCACTATTTTATGGTTTATCTTGTGCTCAATTGAGTGGATTTTATCAACTCTTTACCCACTTATTCATACTATTTGCATGTTTTACATTTCCCTTCCTAATTATGTGCTTTGATTGAAAACATGCTTCTTTGGCCTTAAATTCCCTGTGTTTAATCCTCTCTTATTACCATTAGATGCCTTGATATGTGTGTTAAGTGATTTCAGAGATTACAAGGTAGGAATGACTCAGAGGATGGAAAGGAAGCATGCAAAAGTGGAAAGAATACAAGAAGTTGGAGAAACTGCTAAAGCTGTCCAGCCTGACCTCTTCGCACTCAAACGACTATAACTTTAGCTACAGAGGTCCAAACGACGCGGTTCCAGTTGTGTTAGAAAGCTAACATCCGGGGCTTCGATTTGATATATAATTTGCCATAGCTGCCCCAACGCCAGGCAACGCGAACACATGAGTCACGCGGATGCGTGACCTGGCAAGAAAGAAAGCAACCCGCGCGGCCGCGTGAGCCATGCGGCCGCGTCACTTTTCCACGACCTGTACGGACCAGAAAGCACTGGAAGTGACTTCTAGGCTGCTTTTGACCCAGTTTTCAGCCCAGAACACACATATTAGAGGCTATAAAGTGGGGGAATGCATGTATTCATAAGAATGCACTCATAATTCACTTCTCATGATTTAGATTAGTTTTGAGAGGGGTTCTCTCCCCTCTCTCTTAGGATTTAGGATTTCTCTTAGTTTTAGGAGTGACTCTCAATCCCAGGTTCTTTATTTTTATTTATTTTTCCAATTAAATTTATGAACTCTTTCATGTCATGATTTTCTTTGAATTAATATTATTTGAGATATTTCAGTTAATATTGCTTTCTTTTAATTACATGATTATTGCTTCCCATCTAAAAGCATTTTTATTCCAGCAGTTTCAATTTTCTTTCCTTTTGGCTTTGGTTAAATAATTGGTGACTCTAGAGTTATCAAACTCATTGTTGACTGAAAATTGGAATTCATCCACTTAACTTACCTTCATAGTTAGAGGTTAACAAAGTGGGAGAAGAATCTAATTCTCTTCATAATTGATAAGGATAACTAGGATAGGATCTCCAGTTCCCATATCTTGCCAAGAGTTTATTTTACAGTTATTTATTTATTTTTATTGCTTTAAAAATATATCTGTACCCACTGCCCAACTAACCTTTTACCTTAATCCAAAACCCCAAACATACTTTTTCATAACCAATAATAAGAACATACCTCCCTGCAATTCCTTGAGAAGACGACCCGAGGTTCAATACTCGGTTATCAATTTTAAAAAGGGGTTTGTTACTTGTGACAACCAAAACGTTTGCACGAAGGGATTTCTGTCAGTTTAGAGACTATATCTACAACGCGACTGTTTTTATGACATTCTTTACTGGCAAAAATCCTAACGTCAAAATGGCGCCGTTGCCGGGGAATTGTAAACGTGTGCCTTATTATTGGTTATTGTAAATATTTTTCAAAAAAAAATATTTATCTCCTTTAAAATCTTATCTTTTTCAAAATATTTTGTTTTTATTGATTTTTTATTTTTATTTTGTCTCACTAGTATGAACTCTCACCCCTTTGGCTATGAGTCTGGTTACTATTATGTTGCAGGAAGAGGAAACTATAATGAGAACAGGCATCAAGGTTGGAACAATCAAAGATGGGAGGAGCCACAAGGATTTGATCAACCCTCATGGCAACAACCACCTCCAATGGACTATCAACAACCATTCTGTGATGCATATCAAGGCAATGGCTATGGTGAGCACTCTTTTGATTATCAACAACCACCACCATATGCCTATGAACCCCCTCCTCAACATGACTTTAGACCACCATACTCACAAGCCCCTTTTCGCCATTCACCTCCATATAACCCTAACCTTCAACCACCATACCAACCACCTTATGAGCCATATGAACCATATATAGAACCACCCCAATTCCAATCCAATTACTCACAAGAACCACCACTTCAATATTCACCATCTCCATATCCATCAATCCAAGAGCATTATGATCCTACTTATGAAAACCGAGTGCATCAAGAGGCAAAGGATCGTCTCAAGGAAACAATGGATCGATTTCAGGCAACCACTCCACAACTGGGGCAAGTATTAATTCAATGGGCTTCTAGACGCTTGAATACACAAGGATCAGCCACAACCCCATGTGGACAGTCTAGTGAAGAGCATAGCATAAAGGAGACACCAGAAACTCCAGTGGACAAGACAGAGCATGAATTCATACTAGAACAAGTAGAAGAAGCTATCATTATTCAAGAAGAAGAGTTGGTTGAAGACTTAGGAGACGCGGAACCTCCATGGGAAAGACAAGACATAGAGCCTCCTTCCAAGACGGTTGAAATTGATGCTGAAGAGAGTGTACAACCTCCAAAGCATATCATAGTTGAAGACTTGGAAGAGGTTGATCAAGAGATGGAGATTCAAGAAGAAGAAGCACAACCTCCCATGCCCTTGGAAAGCAATGAAAAGGAGATTGAATTGAAAGAGAGCTACCAAGAGGAAGAGGTTGAAATTGAAGAAGTTTGCAAAGAGGTGGTAATTATCAGAGAAGAGTACAAGGGAGTGGAGCTTGCAATTTCATTAAAGATACCTCCCTCTAAGTCGCCATCATCCTTCACAACATTCAAGTGGGTAAAATTCATATCCCATAGCTTTCTAATCCCACTAGAATATGGGCTACTGGAGACGGATGGTCAACTTAGAGCTCTTTGTGGCATCAAGAGTAAAAGGAAGATGGTCAGTGGTAAGAATTGTCCTGCAAGGTTCATCATGGTTGGAAGCTTTAAGCTTAAACGTAAAGGTTGGTATAGAGCTCAACTGAATGGGTCTAGGAAGTTGTTTGGCCGCTTTAGTGAGAATTCAGATTGCTTGCTACCCGGATGGAATCATGATAATCAACACGAAGATGGGTGTAAAAGCAAGATTTGGGATCCTGGAATCTGTTCTGACATCCAACACCCCGGGAGCCTAAGAATCTTTTTAAAGCTGCTCAAGGGTTTTACATGCCTAGTTTAGGACCCCGGAGGTTATTGGAGATACAAACATTGGTGGAGATTTCAGGATGAGTTCAAGCACAAGCCACCATAACAAGGAGCTCACCAAATGTCCAACTTAAGGACTTTAACTAAAAGTGCTAGGTGGGAGACAACCCACCATGGTATGATCGTTCATTTTTTCATTTTTATTTAGTTTTATTTGCTTTTGAGTTTTATTTTATTTTATTATATTGAACCTGGAGTTTTGCATCACATTCATATTAACACTGAATTCTGCATCTTTTCAGATTAAAAAAAAAAGCGAGCACGCGACGTGACCGCATCAGCGATGCGTCCGCGTCGCAAGGAGATGAGAGAATAATAAATTGAACAAAGAGTTACGCAGGAGCAGGGCTGGAGGCGCGCTATTAGCACAAATTAACTCCACGCGAACGCGTCGATGATGCGTCTGCGTCATTTGGAAAAATAGCCTCCCACGCGACCGCGTCACCCACGCGGCCGCGTGACCTGAAATCGGCGTAAAAAGGGTGTATGGCCGAAAGTTGAGCTGGAATTGGGCTGGACCCGTGCTAGCAGCACAAGCCCTGCCACGCGAACGCGTCACCCACGCGTCCGCGTCATATTGGAAATAAGGCCACCCGCGCGATCGGGTCGACCACGCGACCGCGTCACCCAGGATTTTGGCAGTACTGACGTTTTGAACAGAGAGTTGTGCGGCCGCGAGGCTGCACTCGCGCCACTAGCACAAATCGAGTCAGGCGATTGCGTGCCCTACGCGTCCGCGTCGCCCAACCTTATCGCGCACCACGCGACCGCGTCGCCAGCGTCGCACAACCTATCCAGATTAGTGCCAAATTTCTTATCTTTTCTCTTCTAATCCTAATTTCTTCCTTCTCTCTCCTTTCTCACTTTCTTTTTCTACTTCTCATTCTTTTTCACTTTCATTTTATTTTATTTAATTTATTTGCATACTTTCATTCATTGCATATTTTATTTTTCTAAAAGTTATTATTGGTGTTCAAATATTCTTATTCAACTATTACATCTTTTCTGGTATTTTCTTGGTGCTTCATGACTTGTTTAATTCTGATTGAGTAATATTATTTAAATCAATGCCAATCTTTTATACCTATATTACTTTTGCATTGACATAAATTTATATTATCTCTCCTTACCCACACTCTCTTCCCTATTGTTGCAACTTTTTGCACTCTTTATTTGCCATGTCCTTCTATTATTTTCTCACTTGCATGTTGTAGCTACCATGTAATTGAGACCCTTATTTTTGGCATTAACCAACCCCTGTTTTATTTGTTTTCTATCTTTGCTTTGGGTTACTTTCCTTCCCTTTTTTCTTTCAGGATGGTCACCAGGAAGAGACCGGAAGACGTTTACATGGAAGAGACAAACAAGTTCCTACGCACATTCCTTGATGAGAAAAGCATCAGTTGGAGCAACCCGTCCACCTGCACATCTCAGCATGCACCGAGGACGGTGCCATCTTTAAGTGTGGGGAGGTCGATACCGATCTCCATGGGTTAGTTACTTCCTCTTTCAACACCAATGTTTTAGTTTATTTGTTTGTTCATTGTTGCATTTGCATGTTTAATTGCTTTTGTGCATATTTTACTACTTGGTTAAAGTAATATTCTTCTTTTTCAAGAAATTTTTACAGTATTTCACTAATTTGAATAAAACTTTTTGAAAAACTTGTTTGAAGAAATATTATTTTGGAACATAGTTTAGAGCTCGAACACAAAACCAACGAGATTTTGAGCCTATTTGAATTGGTTGCATTTTATCAACCAAAAATTTTATTTTTGGTGTGTGTTGTTCTCTCTAAAACTGTGATCCATTCTTTGGGTCCGGGTTCACACTTTGATCATGGTTCTTGGTGATCCATGCATTGGCATAGAACTCTTGAACCATTAAGATTCCGACTTGTTGAATGGGGTTGGTAAGAACTTCCCAACCTCTCCTTCGGATCTCATATCGGATCTCCGGATATTCACTCTTTTTGAGTGAAAAAGGGACCTCGGGGATCACCTTCTTCAAGGCCACAACTTCATAGAAGTGGTCTTGATGCACCCTTGAGATGAATCTCTCCATCTCCCATGACTCGGAGGTGAAAGCTTTTGCCTTCCCTTTCCTCTTTCTAGAGGTTTCTCCGGCCTTGGATGCCATAAATGGTTATGGAAAAACAAAAAGCAATGCTTTTACCACACCAAACTTAAAAGGTTTGCTCGTCCTCGAGCAAAAGAAGAAAGAATAGAGTAGAAGAAGAATAAATGAAGGAGATGGGGGAGGCTTTGTGGTTCGGCCAAAGGAGGAGAAAGAGTGTTTATGTTGTGTGAAAATGAAAGAGTGAAGATGGGTTTATATAGGAGTGGGGGAGGGTGATGGTTCGGTCATGTATGGGAGGGTTTGGGTGGGAAAGTGGTTTGAATTTGAATGGTGAGGTAGGTGGGGTTTTATGAAGGATGGATGTGAGTGGTGAAGAGAAAGATGGGATTTGATAGGTGAAGGGTTTTTGGGGAAGAGGTGTTGAGGTGATTGGTGAATGGGTGAAGAAGAGAGAAAGAGTGGCGGGGTAAGTAGGGATCCTATGGGGTCCACAGATCCTGAGGTGTCAAGGAAAAGTCATCCCTGCACCAAGTGGCAAGCAAAATTGCTCTTTGTGCCAATTCTGGCGTTAAACGCCGGGCTGGTGCCCCTTTCTGGCATTTAACGCCAACTTTTTGCCCTTTACTGGCGTTTAACTACAGTCTGGTGCCCCTTTCTGGCATTAAACGCCCAGAATGGTGCCAGACTGGGCGTTAAACGCCCATCTGCTAACCTTACTGGCGTTTAAACGCCAGCAGGATCTTCCTCCAGGGTGTGCTGTTTTTCTTTCTGTTTTTCATTCTGTTTTTGCTTTTTCAATTGATTTTGTGACTTCTCATGATCATCAACCTACAGAAAACATAAAATAACAAAGGAAAATAGATAAAATATATCATTGGGTTGCCTCCCAACAAGCGCTTCTTTAATGTCAATAGCTTGACAGTGGGCTCTCATGGAGCCTCAGAGATGCTCAGAGCAATGTTGGAACCTCCCAACACCAAACTTAGAGTTTGAATGTGGGGGTTCAACACCAAACTTAGAAGTTGGTTGTGGCCTCCCAACACCAAACTTAGAGTTTGACTGTGGGGGCTCTGTTTGGCTCTGTTTTGAGAGAAGCTCTTCATGCTTCCTCTCTATGATGACAGAGGGATATCCTTGAGCCTTAAACACAAAGGATTCTTCATTCACTTGAATGATCAATTCTCCTCTGTCAACATCAATCACAGCCTTTGCTGTGGCTAGGAAGGGTCTGCCAAGGATGATAGATTCATCCATGCACTTCCCAGTCTCTAGGACTATGAAATCAGCAGGGATGTAATGGTCTTCAACCTTTACCAGAACATCCTCTACAAGTCCATAAGCTTGTTTTCTTGAGTTGTCTGCCATCTCTAGTGAGATTTTTGCAGCTTGCACCTCAAAGATCCCTAGCGTCTCCATTACAGAGAGAGGCATGAGGTTTACACTTGACCCTAGGTCACACAAGGCCTTCTTGAAGGTCATGGTGCCTATCGTACAAGGTATTGAAAACTTCCCAGGATCTTGTC
The DNA here is from genome assembly GCF_003086295.3 of Arachis hypogaea. Lineage (NCBI taxonomy): Eukaryota > Viridiplantae > Streptophyta > Magnoliopsida > Fabales > Fabaceae > Arachis > Arachis hypogaea. Next base: position 54,520,618 of record NC_092045.1, read on the forward strand.
TCTTTTGAGGTAATTTCTGCCTAGACAAGTCATCCAGTTCTTTGGTGAGCAAAGGGGGTTCATCCTCCCAAGTCTCATTTCCAAATAACTTGTCATTTTGCTTCATGATTGCTCCAAAGTATTTAGCAACTTGCTCTTCAGTGACATATTCATCCTCTTCAGAGGAAGAATACTCATCAGAGCTCATGAATGGCAGAAGTAAGTCCAATGGAATCTCTATGGTCTCATTTTGAGCCTCAGATTCCCATGGTTCCTCATTGGGGAACTCATTGGAGGCCAGTGGACGTCCATTGAGGTCTTCCTCAGTGGCGTTCACTGCCTCTTCCTCCTCTGCAAATTCGGCCATGTTGATGGCTTTGCACTCTCCTTTTGGATTTTCTTCTGTATTGCTTGGAAGAGTACTAGGAGGGAGTTCAGTAATTTTCTTGCTCAGCTGACCCACTTGTGCCTCCAAGTTTCTAATGGAGGACCTTGTTTCAGTCATGAAACTTTGAGTGGTTTTGATTATATCAGAGACCATGGTTGCTAAGTCAGAGGTGTTCTGCTTAGAACTCTCTGTCTGTTGCTGAGAAGATGATGGAAAAGGCTTGCTATTGCTAAACCTGTTTCTTCCACCATTATTATTGTTGAAACCTTGTTGAGGTCTCTGTTGATCCTTCCATGAAAGATTTGGATGATTTCTCCATGAAGGATTGTAGGTGTTTCCATAGGGTTCTCCCATGTAATTCACATCTTCCATTGAAGGGTTCTCAGGATCATAAGCTTCTTCTTCAGATGAAGCTTCCTTAGTACTGCTTGGTGCATTTTGCATTCCAGACAGACTTTGAGAAATCATATTGACTTGTTGAGTCAATATTTTGTTCTGAGCCAATATGGCATTCAGAGTGTCAATCTCAAGAACTCCTTTCTTCTGATTAGTCCCATTGTTCACAGGATTCCTTTCAGAAGTGTACATGAATTGGTTATTTGTAACCATTTCAATCAGCTCTTGAGCTTCTGTAGGCGTCTTCTTCAGATGAAGAGATCCTCCAGCAGAGCTATCCAAAGACATCTTGGATAGTTCAGAGAGACCATCATAGAAAATACCTATGATGCTCCATTCAGAAAGCATGTTAGAGGGACACTTTCTGATTAATTGTTTGTATCTTTCCCAAGCTTCATAGAGGGATTCTCCTTCCTTCTGTCTGAAGGTTTGGACTTCCACTCTAAGCTTACTCAATTTTTGAGGTGGAAAGAACTTTGCCAAGAAGGCATTGACTAGCTTTTCCCAAGAGTTCAGGCTTTCTTTAGGTTGTGAATCCAACCATGTCCTAGCTCTGTCTCTTACAGCAAAAGGGAATAGCATAAGTCTGTAGACCTCAGGGTCAACCCCATTAGTCTTGACAGTGTCATAGATTTGCAAGAACTCAGCTAACAACTGATGAGGATCTTCCAATGGAAGTCCATGGAACTTGCAATTCTGTTGCATTAGAGAAACTAATTGAGGCTTAAGCTCAAAGTTGTTTGCTCCAATGGCAGGGATAGAGATGCTTCTCCCATAGAAGTCGGGAGTAGGTGCAGTAAAGTCACCCAGCACCTTCCTTGCATTGTTGGCATTGTTGTTGTTTTCGGCTGCCATGGATTCTTCTTCTTTGAAGATTTCTGTTAGGTCCTCTACAGAGAATTGTGCCTTAGCTTCTCTTAGCTTTCGCTTTAAGGTCCTTTCAGGTTCAGGATTAGCCTCAACAAGAATGCTTTTGTCTTTGCTCCTGCTCATATGAAAGAGAAGAGAACAAGAAAATATGGAATCCTCTATGTCACAGTATAGAGATTCCTTTAGGTGTCAGAGGAAAAGAAAAATAGAAGGCAGAGGTAGAAAATTTGAACTTATCAAAGAAGATGGAGTTCGAATTGTGCATTAAGGGATAGTGTTAGTGCATAAATAGAAGGATGTGAGAAGAGGGGAAGGAATTTTCGAAAATTAAGTAAAAGATTTTGAAAACATTTTGAAAAACACTAATTGATTTTCGAAAATAAGAGTGGAAAAGAAATCAAGTGATTTTTGAAAAAGATTTGATTGAAAACTATTTTGAAAAAGATGTGATTGAGAAGATGTGATTGATTTTAAAAAGATGTGATTGAGAAGATATGATTTGAAAAACATTTTAAAAAGATTTGATTTTAAAAATTAATGACTTGGCTATCAAGAAAAGATATGAGTCAAACATTAAACCTTTCTCAACAGAAAAGGCAACATACTTGAAATGTTGAATCAAATCATTAATTGATAGCAAGTATCTTTAAAAATGGAAAGAAATTGATTTTGAAAAAGATTTGATTGAAAAGATATGATTTGAAAAAGATTTGATTTTGAAAAATTTTGAAAACTTGAAAAAAATTTGATTTGAAAATAGAATCTTCCCTCCTGTGCCATCCTAGTGTTAAACGCCCAGAATGGTGCACATTCTGGCGTTTAACGCCCAAACTACTACCTTTTTGGGCGTTAAACGCCCAGCCAGGCACCCTGGCTGGCGTATAAACGCCAGTTTGCCTTCCTTACTGGGCGTTTTGAACGCCCAGCTTTTTCTGTGTAATTCCTCTGCTGTATGTTCTGAATCTTCAATTCTCTGTATTATTGACTCGAAAAGACACAAATTAAAAATATTTTTGGATTTTTAATAATGAGGAATAATCAAAATGCAACTAAAATCAAATAACAATGCATGCAAGACACCAAACTGAGCAGTTTGTATACTACTGACACTAACAAAATGAAAATGCATATGAGACACATAAGCACTCAAGTCAAGAGAATTAAAAATCAGAGCAATGTAATCATCAAGAACAACTTGAAGATTAATGAAGACACATGCATGAATGCAAGGAGAACAGAAACATGCAATTGATACCAAACTTAAAATGAGACTCTAGATTCAAACAAGAAACATAAAATATTTTTGCATTTTTTATTTTGTAAATTTTTTTGTGCTTTTTCGAAAATTAAGTAGAAAAGAAAATAAAGGTATCAAAATTCTTAATGAGAATTTCAGGAATCATTGCAATGCTAGTCTAAGACTCCGGTCCAGGAATTAGACATGGCTTCATAGCCAGCCAAGCTTTCAAAGAAAGCTCCGGTCCAAAACACTAGACATGGCCAATGGCCAGCCAAGCCTTAGCAGATCACTGCTCCACCAGCAAGATTGATACAAATCAACAAGCTCTTGTGATGATAAGTTGAAACCTCGGTCCAATGAAATTAGACATGGCTTCACAGCCAGCCAGACTTCAACAAATCATCATGAAACTCTAGAATTCATCTTCAAGAATTCTGAAAAAAAAAAAACCTAATCTAAGCAACAAGATGAACCGTCAGTTGTCCATACTCGAACAATCCCCGGCAACGGCGCCAAAAACTTGGTGCACGAAATTGTGATCATCAATGGCGCCATCAACATGGTACGCACAATTGCAATCTCACTTCTTTATCACAACTTCGCACAACTAACCAGCAAGTGTACTGGGTCATCCAAGTAATAAACCTTACGCGAGTAAGGGTCGATCCCACAGAGATTGTTGGTATGAAGCAAGATATGGTCACCTTGTAAATCTTAGTCAGGCAAACTCAAATGGTTATAGATGATGAATAAAACATAGAGATAAAGATAGAGATACTTATGTAATTCATTGGTGGGAATTTCAGATAAGCGTATGGAGATGCTGTGTTCCTTCCGTCTCTCTGCTTTCCTACTGTCTTCATCCAATCCTTCTTACTCCTTTCCATGGCAAGCTTATGCAAGGGTTTCACCGTTGTCAGTGGCTACCTCCCATCCTCTCAGTGGAAATGTTCAACGCACCCTGTCACGGCACGGCTGATGACAAGTCATCATATACCTATTTTTCTATGCTTTTTCATACAAGAAATTGATGATTAGTGTTTAAATATTGCATTCTTGTGTACTTAATTGGAAGATTTCCTTGATCTTTTAATTTTATAAATCTTGTAGGAAATAAGAAGAAAAAGAAGCAAAGAAGCACAAAAAAAGGAGAAAAAAAGAGCTTTGGGGTACATTTTGAAGTTGGGTACATTTGGAGCCTTAGGCCACGCTTTTAAAAGCGTGGCCCATGACCAAATCAAGAAAGGAAGCAGCCAGCACACACACGATCCTGCCCTTGCCAAGGGCAGGGCAGAATCGTGATGCAAAGTGTGGTTGGAAGCAAGAATTTTCGCTAAGTTAAAATCTGGCCGCACACAGCATGACCATGCCTACTTCAAAGGGCTATAACTTGAGCTACAGACGTCCAATTGATGTGCTTCCAGTTGCGTTGGAAAGCTGACATTCAGAGCTTTCCAACGATATATAGCAATCCATATTTGGCGCACAATTGAGGCAGGAACGAAAGGCATCTTTAAGGGCCATGAGAAAGCAAGAAACTAGGCCTTACTTTGGTGCCAAGAAAGCCAAGGAAATTAAGTAGCGTGTGTTTCGGCCATGGTTCGAACTTTGGGACATCAAAGTGAAAACACTGCCTTGCCCTCCGCGAGGGCAGGGCAGCATTTGGGTTGGTGCACAAATCTGGCGCACCACACACAAATCTGGCGCACCAATTCTCTCCTGGCAGCACCAGCGTGCATCGCAACTCAATCCTGGCAGCACCACATTTTTCTGCCCTGCCCTCCACGAGGGCAGGGCAGCATCCTATGCACCAAGCTCAATTCTGGCGCACCAATTTTCAATTCTGGCGCACCAATTCCTGATTCTGGCAGCACCAAGGAATTTCTGGCGCACCAACTTTTCCTGCCCTGCCCTTGGCGCGGGCAGGGCAGCATCTGGCGCACCAAGGCCGCACCAGCTTGCACCACGGACGCACCACCATGCACCAATTTTCTGCCCTGCCCTCCACAAGGGCAGGGCAGCCTCATGGGAGTGTTATGGGCCAAAAATCAACCAAAATTCAATTTAATTCAATTCCTCACCAAATTGAAACAAGGCCAACCAAACCCATTTCTCCTCAAATCCAAAGCAAGCTAAGCCCACATCATCACTCAAAGGCACATGGATCAATTAAATTAGGATTTTCATTTTGGTAATTTGTTTTAATTTCATTTTCATTTTTCATTTTTAAAGCCTATATAAAGGCATCATTTTCATCTATTGTAGGGAGCCCCATTAGAGAATATTTGAGTGCAGCTCCATTAGAAAGCTCTCTTAGTTTTCATTCTTGCTTTGGATCTTGGGTGAAGAATTGAAGAACTTCTGTTTCAATCTCACCTTGAGATCTCTTCTTTAATTTTCTGCATAATTGAATTCTACTTTCTGTTCATTTCTTCTTCTTCTACGATTTCTGCAATTTGCTTTCCTTTATTTCTTTTGCAATTGTTGCTGTTGGATCAAGGAAGGGAGTGAGATCTAGACTTGTTTTCTAGTCTCTTTGATTCCTTGAGATCTTCAATTTTATTTTGCAATTGAGTTGAGTTCTTGGTAGCTCTTCTGTTTTTTACTGTTCCATTGGCTTTCAATTTACTTTCAAGCAATTTAATTCTTCTGCACTTGTTCTTTATTTTACATTTCTGTTCATGATCCCAAATTACTTTCCTGCAAGTTAATCTCCCTGCAATTGTTCTACGCTTTGCTTTACTGCTCTCTTTAATTTCCAGCACCCAACCCCTTTTACATTTGATGCAATTTATATTTCTTGCAATTTAAGTTTCAGCTATATTACTTTCTTGTTATTTAAGTTTCCTGCAATTTTATTTTCTGCATCTTTTAATTTCCTTGCAATTTACTTTCTGTTGGCTACACTTCATCCAAATTCACTTCAATGTTAGCTTGACTAAACTAATCACCCACTAAAATTGCTTGATCCATCAATCCCTGTGGGATCGACCTCACTCTAAGTGAGTTATTACTACTTGATGCGACCCGGTACACTTGCCGGTTAGATTTGTGTGTTGGAAATTTATTTTTCCACAAAAACACCATCAAGTTTTTGGCGCCGTTGCCGGGGATTGATTAGATCAACAATGATTAAGTGGGTGAGAAGTCTAGATCAAGCATTTTTTTCTTTTTTGTTCTCTGTTCTAAGTTGAAACCAAGGTGTTTGTGTTTTTGCCTCACTAAGCAAAACTCATTTCTGATATGAGTAATTCCAATTTTCATTGGTGTTGTGTTTTACAAAATTCAAATGGAGTTCAACTCATCTTGTGATCAAACAAATTTTCTGGGATATCACCCACCATCACAAATCTCTAATGGTGGTTGGGAATATCACCAAGAATTTACAGATTCTAAGCACTCCAATCCATGGAGATGCACTTCAAAGCCACAAGATGAACAAGATAATCATATGGGATATTTCTCACTACCACAAAATGATTCATACCATTATCCTCATGGTGGATGGGAGTATCACCAAGGAATGAAAGAGCATCCACCCTCACATCCCAGCTTCTCATTTGAAAGTTCTTCATCACTTAATTATGCCTCAACACAAAGTTTCCACCAAAATCCATACAAATCACCCCATCAATCACACAACTCATTCCACACCCCTCAACACAACTTCACCACAACATATCCACGTCACCAAAATTACTCTCAACTTTCATCTCTTGAACCACCAGATGAGGATTACCTTCAAGCCATTGAAATACATAGAAAACTCGTGGAAAGATATACACAACCCCAATCCTGGAAAGAAATCATCCTCAAGAAGATGAATGAGCCCTTAGAGCAAACAAGGAGGAACTTAGAACCATCAAACAGAGAAAATAAAGACCAATTGATGGATGTGAAGGAGAAAGTGGAAGAGCAAGATAAGGAGGTCACTGCATCAAGTGAACTTTCAATGAAGAATGAGGTGGTTGAAAATGAAACTGCACTTGAGGTGACAAGGGAAGAAGTGGAGGATCAAGAAAGTGAGGAAGACACTCAAGAGAAGTCACCCTCAATTAAAGCAGAGAGTTGCATAGAAGGATTCATGGAACCACCAATTCAAGAGGCTCTTAATGAAGAAATCACTCCAATAATCACACAGCAACCATGTCTTGACATCCAAGAAGTGAAGGCAATTAACAAAAGCACCAAGAAGAGGATTGTGACCAAGATACCAAGGACAACATTCAAGAGAAGGTCAACTGCAAACAATCCTCCCCCTGATCCAGCAAGCAAGATTAATCAAGCCAATTTCACAAGGAAGCTTGCTGAAAGGAGACCAAGACAGGGGGCAATAGCTGAAACTTCTCCCCTCTTGAAGTCATTCCTCTTAACAAACTGGAAGAAGAGGAAGAAAGTGAAGAGCAACATGTCAAGCTAATGACACTAAAAGAGCACTTGTTGGGAGGTAACCCAACCGTAGGTACATTTCTTTTTATGCTTTGTTTAAATTCAATAAATTGGCATATGGTTACATTCTAAGTTTGGTGTTGCCTTGAAACAAATTATTTTCATTTTTTGATGATTGCATCAAATCAAAAATGAAAGTGACACACCAAGATTCTAAGTTTGGTGTGCCACTTATTTTCTATGCAATTCATCCAAGCAACACTACTTGTCTGCATAATCATAATGCCTCTACAGTGTTATTTTTTTCTTTTAATTTGACACTTTGTCATTCTACTTTCTTTAGTCATTTTTCTGTTTTTAAATGCTTTCATTTTAGTTTGCTTATTTACTGTGTTTGTTAATACATTACCAAGAGAGCTTTATTCATGACAGATTCTTGGCTTGGTGATTGTACTTAACAAATAACAGTTTCACCTGCTTAGTTTTAATTCAAATAAATTGACATATGATTGCATTCTAAGTTTGGTGTTGCTATGCAACAAAATTTGGTTCCAATATCTATTAGATACTTGCATCAATTCCAAGTGAAAGTGTCACACTACGTTTGGTGTGCCACTTATATTTTTTTTATGCAATGTATCATGCACACCATCTTATGTTTGCAATCATAGTGTTTTTATTTCTCTGTGCCTTGATTGTTATCTTTAATTTTGCTTGCAACACATGTAATGCTAACATTTCATTGTGTAAGACATTCATGATCCATCTTAGCCCCATAGCCATTGTTCTAATTATTGCTTGAGGATGAACAAGCATTCTGAGTTTGGTATGGGAAGGAAGAAGAATGGGAGGAAAATGACAACAATAGAGAAGATGGACTACAAGGTTGTAAAGTTCCTTTTCCTCTCATTAATTTCTAGCACTTTAAATTGCATGATTGTCTTTATATTTTCTGTATACATGTGTGGTATGACTAAGCATAGCTTGAATTTGATTTGAAATATGTTGTTGTGACATTATAACTACCAACTTGAGCTTTGTGAATTCAAAAGCAATAAAGCATCATGATCATAAACAAACAAGGCATTAAAGAAGATTTTAGCATGTGCATACAAGTATTGGAAAGCTAGTGTGATTGATTGTTGCTCAATTGCATTGGATTTTATTTAATTGAAGTTTTTCATCTAGTACATTTTGTGAAATCTTTTAAAATCATGAAAACCTTGAAGAAGCAAATACAATTAAAGCAAGAAAAGAAAAAGGGAAAGAATGAGAAAGCTAAAGGCTCTGAGTACCAATGGCAATTTATTTGCTAAGTGCTTGTGGTGTTTATGTATCAAGCCAAATGCTTGAAAACAAAACACTTAGAAGTCAAGGCTAGGCTCAAGTGCAAAAGCACTCCCTCAAAGCTCAAGGTTCTGAGCATCAATGATTAGAGAGTCAAGAAAAGAAAAGAAAAATGAGCTTAATGAAGTCCTCTAATTAAATGCTTGTGGTGCTTATGTATCAAGTGGTAATACTTGAAAACAAAGCATTTAGAAGTCGTAGCTTTGTTATTAACTCATGGGGCAAAGCACCCAAAAGGAGAAAAAAAAATCAAAAGCTTGTTTCAAGGAAGAATTATAAGAAAAAGATTTCATAAAATAAGCTAGATAGAAGCATCAATCATTTACATCTCTTTTGTAATTGTAGCATGCATAGAAAACTAGCTTGCCATGAACATTGAGTTGCTATTCTTCTTACCTTGGATTGTCAATCTTTATTGCATGATTCTTTTCTTGCTTGGGGACAAGCAAGGTTTAAGTTTGGTGTTGTGATGACAAGTCATCATATACCTATTTTTCTATGCTTTTTCATACAAGAAATTGATGATTAGTGTTTAAATATTGCATTCTTGTGTACTTAATTGGAAGATTTCCTTGATCTTTTAATTTTATAAATCTTGTAGGAAATAAGAAGAAAAAGAAGCAAAGAAGCACAAAAAAAGGAGAAAAAAAGAGCTTTGGGGTACATTTTGAAGTTGGGTACACTTTGGAGCCTTAGGCCACGCTTTTAAAAGCGTGGCCCATGACCAAATCAAGAAAGGAAGCAGCCAGCACACACACGATCCTGCCCTTGCCAAGGGCAGGGCAGAATCGTGATGCAAAGTGTGGTTGGAAGCAAGAATTTTCGCTAAGTTAAAATCTGGCCGCACACAGCATGACCATGCCTACTTCAAAGGGCTATAACTTGAGCTACAGACGTCCAATTGATGTGCTTCTAGTTGCGTTGGAAAGCTGACATTCAGAGCTTTCCAACGATATATAGCAATCCATATTTGGCGCACAATTGAGGTAGGAACGAAAGGCATCTTTAAGGGCCATGAGAAAGCAAGAAACTAGGCCTTACTTTGGTGCCAAGAAAGCCAAGGAAATTAAGTAGCGTGTGTTTCGGCCATGGTTCGAACTTGGGACATCAAAGTGAAAACACTACCCTGCCCTCCGCGAGGGCAGGGCAGCATTTGGGTTGGTGCACAAATCTGGCGCACCACACACAAATCTGGCGCACCAATTCTCTCCTGGCAGCACCAGCGTGCATCGCAACTCAATCCTGGCAGCACCACATTTTTCTGCCCTGCCCTCCGCGAGGGCAGGGCAGCATCCTATGCACCAAGCTCAATTCTGGTGCACCAATTTTCAATTCTGGCGCACCAATTCCTGATTCTGGCAGCACCAAGGAATTTCTGGCGCACCAACTTTTCCTGCCCTGCCCTTGGCGCGGGCAGGGCAGCATCTGGCGCACCAAGGCCGCACCAGCTTGCACCACGGACGCACCACCATGCACCAATTTTCTGCCCTGCCCTCCACAAGGGCAGGGCAGCCTCATGGGAGTGTTATGGGCCAAAAATCAACCAAAATTCAATTTAATTCAATTCCTCACCAAATTGAAACAAGGCCAACCAAACCCATTTCTCCTCAAATCCAAAGCAAGCTAAGCCCACATCATCACTCAAAGGCACATGGATCAATTAAATTAGGATTTTCATTTTTGTAATTTGTTTTAATTTCATTTTCATTTTTCATTTTTAAAGCCTATATAAAGGCATCATTTTCATCTATTGTAGGGAGCCCCATTAGAGAATATTTGAGTGCAGCTCCATTAGAAAGCTCTCTTAGTTTTCATTCTTGCTTTGGATCTTGGGTGAAGAATTGAAGAACTTCTGTTTCAATCTCACCTTGAGATCTCTTCTTTAATTTTCTGCATAATTGAATTCTACTTTCTGTTCATTTCTTCTTCTTCTACGATTTCTGCAATTTGCTTTCCTTTATTTCTTTTGCAATTGTTGCTGTTGGATCAAGGAAGGGAGTGAGATCTAGACTTGTTTTCTAGTCTCTTTGATTCCTTGAGATCTTCAATTTTATTTTGCAATTGAGTTGAGTTCTTGGTAGCTCTTCTGTTTTTTACTGTTCCATTGGCTTTCAATTTACTTTCAAGCAATTTAATTCTTCTGCACTTGTTCTTTATTTTACATTTCTGTTCATGATCCCAAATTACTTTCCTGCAAGTTAATCTCCCTGCAATTGTTCTACGCTTTGCTTTACTGCTCTCTTTAATTTCCAGCACCCAACCCCCTTTACATTTGATGCAATTTATATTTCTTGCAATTTAAGTTTCAGCTATATTACTTTCTTGTTATTTAAGTTTCCTGCAATTTTATTTTCTGCATCTTTTAATTTCCTTGCAATTTACTTTCTGTTGGCTACACTTCATCCAAATTCACTTCAATGTTAGCTTGACTAAACTAATCACCCACTAAAATTGCTTGATCCATCAATCCCTGTGGGATCGACCTCACTCTAAGTGAGTTATTACTACTTGATGCGACCCGGTACACTTGCCGGTTAGATTTGTGTGTTGGAAATTTATTTTTCCACAAAAACACCATCAACGGCTATCCATCTGTCGGTTCTCAATCAGGCCAGAATAGAATCCAATGATTCTTTTGCGTCTGTCACTAAAGCCCCGCCCTCAGGAGTTTGAAGCTCGTCACAGTCATTCAATCATTGAATCCTACTCAGAATACCACAGACAAGGTTTAGACCACTTCCGGGCCCACTTGGTGTGTGCTTGGGCTGAGCATTGAAGCATTTTCGTGTAGAGACTCTTCTTGGAGTTAAACGCCAGCTTTTATGCCAGTTTGGGCGTTTAACTCCCATCCTTGTGCCAGTTCCGGCGTTTAACGCTAGGAATTCTGAGGGTGACGTTGTACGCCGGTTTGGGCCATCAAATCTTGGGCAAAGTATGGACTATCATATATTGCTGGAAAGCCCAGGATGTCTACCTTCCAACGCCGTTGAGAGCGCGCCAATTGGGCTTCTGTAGCTCCAGAAAATTTACTTCGAGTGCAGGGAGGTCAGAATCCAACAGCATCTGCAGTCCTTTTTAGTCTCTGAATCAGATTTTTGCTCAGGTCCCTCAATTTCAGCCAGAAAATACCTGAAATCACAGAAAAACACACAAACTCATAGTAAAGTCCAGAAAAGTGAATTTTAACTAAAAACTAATAAAAATATACTAAAAACTAACTAGATCATACTAAAAACACACTAAAAACAATGCCAAAAGGCGTATAAATTATCCGCTCATCAGGAATGTTCATGCCTTACTTGAAATATTAAGACTTATCACCTTAATGTTGATTGTTTGGTGCGAATAGGAACCTAATGACCGTAAATAGGCATAGTTTAATCGAGCTCTGAACGACGAATCGATGCGAGGCACAGCTATCCTCAGAGCTGTTATGATCTCCATGGCTATGGCTATGTTAGATTTGGATGCTGTAAGCAATGAATGCTTGTTTTACTGTGAGGAATCTGGACACACAGCTAGGATCTACCCAAGAAAGTTTGTTTGGAATCCAGTGCGAACCCAGCAACAAGGTCGAGTTTTTGCTATGACTGTTGATGATGCTATGCAATCAGACGCCCTTATCCAAGGTCAGTGTTATGTCAAGAATTGGTTTCTAACTGTATTGTATGATTCGGGTGCATTGCATTCCTTTATTTCTTTAACTGTTGCTCGTGAGTTGGGACTAGATTTTTCTGAGTTGAAATTTGATCTAATTGTCCATACACCTGCATCCCAAAATGCTTTGACCAGTTTAGCGTGCCTGCAAGTACCATTCACTATTAGGAACAGAACTTTTATACATGATCTAATCTGTTTGCCTCTATGTGGTTTAGAAGTTATTCTAGGATTAGATTGGTTGTCCAAGTATCATGTTTTCCTTGATTGCTTTAAAAGAAATGCTGTTATTCTGTCTTATAGTTTAGATATTAAACCATTTCTGTCATATACTTTATATCTGAGTTCTGCAAAACTTACCTTAGACGAGAGTGATTGTGAGAGGTATGTTCTGTTAGCGGCTAGCTCGAATGACAGTGAAGTAAGCATAGAACAAATCCGAGTGGTGAAGTAATTTCCTGATGTTTTCCCGGACGACATACTTGAGTTTTCTCCTCAGCGAGAGATAGACTTTAGCATTGAACTAGTACCTGGAACCGGACCGATTTCCATAGCACCGTACTGGATGTCACCACTGGAACTTGCGAAATTAAAGAAGCAGTTGGATAAGCTACTTGGAAAGAAATTTATTCGTCCCAGTGCATCACCTTGGGGAGCTCCAGTATTGCTATTAAAGAAGAAGGATGGTGGAATGAGACTTTGATAGATTACTGACAGCTAAATAAAGTCACTATCAAGAACAAGTATCCACTTCCATGGATAGATGATTTGATGGATCAGTTGAAAGGTGCAACTGTATTCTCAAAGATTGATTTGCAATTGGGCTATCACCAGATTCGAGTGAAAGAGTCAGATATACTGAAGACTGCATTTAGAACTCGATATGGTCACTATGAGTATACGGTTATGTCGTTTGGACTAACTAATGCTCTTGCGATTTTCATGGATTATGTGAATCGTATTTTCCATCCGTACCTTGATCAGTTCGTAGTAGTTTTCATAGACGATATTCTCATCTATTCAAAGACAGAAAGAGAGCATGAAGAGCATCTAAGGACTGGATTACAGATATGGACGACTCAGAAGTTATATGCTAAATTATCAAAATGTGAATTCTGGATAGAGAAGGTGGCATTTTTGGGACATGTTATATCACAGGGAGGAATTGCAGTGGATCCTTTAAAAATTGAAGCAATAGTGCAGTGGGAACCACCTACGACCGTTACAAAAGTTTGGAGTTTTCTCGGACTTGCTGGCTATTACCGGAGGTTCATCAAAGGATTTTCATAGATAGCCTTACCTTTGACTTACCTTACACGAAAGGAAGTTCCATTTATCTGTACGACTGAGTGTGATAGAAGCTTCAAGATGCTTAAGGAAAAGCTAACAACTACACATGTACTAGTACTACCCGATCCACAGAAACCTTTTGAAGTATACTGTGACGCCTCTCATAAAGGACTTGGATGTGTGCTGATGCAAGACAACAATGTGGTGGCTTATGCTTCCCGGAAGCTGAGACCTCATGAACAAAATTATCTGGCGCATGACTTGGAATTGGCTGCAGTGGTGTTTGCTCTGAAGATCTGGAGGCATTATTTTTATGGTGCTCAACTATAAGTTTTCTCCGATCACAAAAGTTTAAAGTATATCTTTGACCAGAAAGATCTTAATATGCGACAGCGAAGGTGGATGGAGTTCCTGAAGGACTATGATTTTAAGTTAAGTTATCACCCAGGAAAAGCAAACGTGGTGGCAGACGCCTTGAGCAGGAAGAATTTGAGTATCTCTTGGATGATGATAAAGGAAGAAAAGTTACTCACGGAATTTGAGGACCTTAAGTTGGCTATGACTAAGACGTCAAGTGGAGTCCGTTTGGCCCAATTGCGTATAACACCATATTTTAAGATTAGGATTCAGCAAGCACAAGCACAGGACTCAAAAATGATGACGATGCTGAGACGAATGAAAGTAGAGGAACCAGAAGCTGTAAGACTAGATCGTAGTAGTCTCTGGAGATACAAGAACATAATTTGTGTGCCTAGCTCTGGAGATTTGAGGCAAGGGATTCTTACAGAAGCTCATCAAAGTAGATTCTCTATGCATCCTGGAGTGACAAAGATGTATCAAGATTTGAAACAAATGTTCTGGTGGCCAGGCTTAAAGAAAGAGGTAGCTGATTATGTCTTAAAATGTTTAACATGCCAGAAGGTGAAGGTGGAACATCAGAAACCATCAGGAACCCTGCAACACTTAGAAATACCACAATGGAAATGGGAGCAGATCACTATGGATTTTGTCACAGGATTGCCAAGGACCTCAATAGGACACGATGCCATTTGGGTAATTGTGGACAGGTTGACAAAGTCAGCGCACTTCCTTCCGATTCGAGTTGACTATACTTTAGAAAGGCTGGAACGGATATATATTCAAGAAATCGTACGATTGCACGGAATACCTTCGTCAATTGTCTTAGATCAAGATCCGAGGTTTACTTCCAGATTCTGGGGAGCTTTCTAGAAAGCTTTAGGAACAAAATTGCACATGAGTACACCATACCATCCTCAGACAGATGGACAATCAGAGCGAACAATCCAGACATTAGAAGACATGCTAAGATCTTGTGTGATGGATAACCAAGGCAGTTGGGATAAGTATTTGCCCTTGATCGAATTCATCTACAATAACAGCTACCAATAAAGTATCGGGATGGCACCTTATGAAGCTCTTTACGGAAGAAGATGTCAGGCACCATTGTTTTGGAATGATGACGGAGAAGCTAGTGTCTTAGGTCCAGACTTAGTGCAAGAAATTACTGAGAAGATAAAGGGGATTCGCCAGAAGATCCAGACAGCACAGAGCCGTGAAAAGAGCTATGCCGATAATAGACGTAGACCCTTAGAGTTTAGTGAGAGAGACCATGTCTTTCTTAAAGTAACTCCGACTACTGGAATAGGTAGAGCCCTTAAAACTAAAAAGCTTAACCCTCGATTCATAGGACCTTTCCAAATACTTAAAAGAGTCGGTCTAGTAGCGTATCAAGTAGCCCTTCCTCCATATCTATCAAACCTTCATGATGTTTTTCATGTCTCGCAACTTAAGAAATATATTCCCGACGAGAGTCACATTTTACAACTAGAGACAGTATAGTTACGAAACGATTTGACATATCAAGCATCACCAGTTCAGATCATAGAAAGAAGTGATAAGCAGCTAAGAGGCAAAACTGTTCGCTTAGTCAAAGTAGCTTGGGGACAAATAGGAGAAGAAGAGCACACTTGGGAACTGGAAGATAAAATGAAAGCTGATTACCTGCATCTATTCTCAGGTAACTGAAATTTTGAGGGCAAAATTTTCTTTTAGGAGGGTAGAATGTAACAACCCCGGTTTTCGAGTATGCGAGATCTTTTCTGAAAGTACGAAGAACTCCAAAGGATCAGTAAGGGGAGAAGCTCTGATATATCATCAAGTATCTCAATCCTCATTGTCATTATGCCATCTTTAAGTTAGAACCTTTTATGAGGCAAGCACGATAACATAGTCACGAAGAACCTAGTTTTTGAACCGTATCGGTTAGGAGTTTTGATTCAGTTTTTTGTAAATAGTCTCAATTTGACAAATCGGACTCGATTCATGAGAGAAGAGAGATAATAGGGTAATATTATCATTATATTAGTATTAGAAGCTTCTTGAATGATATTATAAGGTTACTTGGTCAGTTTTAGTTTAAAACAGAAAAAATCGGTTTAACCGAGTTCAAAGTTTACTGGTGCAGCTTAGCACTAGCACTCTCTGATGACTTTAGCAATGCTAAGGACTCATTATAAATGTTTTATTCTCATAATAAATATGTTACTAGTGTCATTTATGCTAGTAGCTCAGAAAATAATTTTTAGAGATGTTTTTGCAAGTGTTCCAATACATCTAGTTTTAGTAGTTATACACCTGAGATATTTTAATATTATTTTAATCATCCTCCAAGCCAACCAATCACAACTCACCCTACACCCCCAAAACCCCCAAGGCTGGCTCATTTTCACTTTGTGGCCGAAATAGGTAGAGAGAAAAAGAGAGAAAAGTTCTTAGTTCCAAATCTTTAAAGCTTGATTTCTGCTGAACTAAAACTCAAATCAAAATTCCAATCCAACCAAAATGATCCTCTCTTCTTTCTCTACATGATCATATGACTTATCAAGGCTGGAATCAAGGTGATTTGGCTGCACCATCTCTCTTTTGATTCGGTTTCAAAGAAACATGCTTAAATATGTGTTTTCTTGATGTTCTTCCTTAGCAATCATGCTTAACTTGACTTGAGGGCCAAGAAACGTGACTTTCCAGCAAGTCTAAGGTTAGAAATCACCTCCTAACGTGCTGAGGGAGATTTGGTTAGTTGAGGGTTTTTGGATTTAATGTTGTTCTTGATGTGATTTAGGAGGAAAAAGTGCTTACGGACCACCTGAAAGTCTAACTGAATTAGGAGCAGCAAAACCAGGTAGGGTGTCACGAAATTAATTTTGATTATTTGTGTTTGAGTTGTGTGAATGTTGTATGATTTGGCTGTGCTAAAAATTGGTTGCATATATGATTGATTCTTGGTGAAAATTTGATGAAATTTTGATGAAATTTGATGAAATTCAAGCTTTAAGTTCATGTTCTTGGAGCAGCTGGGAAAACAAAACCCTAGGCCTAAATTGAGGTTCAATTTGTGTTAATATCATGTGGAAAAGATGGGGTTTTAGTGGCTGCTAATTTATTATGAATTATGGTAAAAATCGGTTGCAGAAAAGATTGAAAAACGGGTAAAAACAGAGAAAGAACCTGAAGAATTTATGAAGAACACGAAGAACACTTTGAGTGTGATGAAGAACAATGAAGAACAGGCTTTAGATCTTAAAAAGGGCAAGGTTGTAATTATTTTGGTGTTTAAGGGGTTATTTAGTAATTCCTGAAAGTTAGGGTGGTTAAAGTAGAAATATTAAAAGTTACGGATGGTAAAAAGTGAATTTTAAAGGTTAAAAGTAAAAAGTAAGTGAATTTTCGAAAATTAATATTAAAATAATAAATAATAATAAAATATTAAATAATCATATTTAATTAAAAATAATATTTTAATAAAAATAATAAAATAATGTGGAAAAGGCAGTTTTCTGTAAAAGCTTTAGAAAGACAGCTTTAAGCGCAGGATCTCATAATTACCTTCATACGACACTTAGGGAGTGTTAAGAACATATTAGTCAGGTAAAGATAAATAAAAGATAAAAATTTGAAGAAAAGATAAAAATCGAAGTAAAAGTCTGTAAAGTATTAATAACAGAAAAACAGACAAAGACTAGCAAACGAACTAGGGCAACATAGTTAGTCTTTGAATTGCGAATAGGGTTAGGTATTATATGAAAAGTTAAAATGTTTCAGTATAGAATTAATGAACCTATACTTGGGACAGGCTAACTATTCATGCCGAAATTTACATAAGCTTTAAATACTAACATTAAATAGAGAAAACAGAATAAAGTAAAGAAGCACAGAGAAAAGAATAAACAGAGCAGAATACAAAGATGAAGAGATAAGAGTAATATGATAAAGAGCAGAGGACCTTTTGAGAGGTCATTTGTTGCATTAAGGCAACCCTAGATATATCTATGTGTTCATCTGCTACATTGTGGCAGTCAGATATATGGTGGTGCGACCACTGAGAAACGCTTTCCTGCGCTACAGATCCATATTTTATTTCTGTAAGGCAGAAGGGTTATTTCCTTCTACAGAAGTACCGTGACCACCTGTTCCATTTCTGTAGTGGCAGAGGGGTTATTTCCTGTATACAGAAGGTGTGTCGGCATACATCCCTGCAGTGGCAGACGTGTTATCTCCTGCGTGCAGTGGACCCTGTGGTGGCAGAGGGGTTATTTCCTATACACAGGGGTATAGCCAACAGGAAAGCCATATCCGGCTGGTAATGCTGGGTTATGTCGGGAGCGGGTAAAAACCGACAAATGAGCTCATTACCTGCACTAGGACTAGACATGCATCATTCTTGTCTGTGCATTATTCTCTGTTGCATTCCTACTTGTGTGTGATCTATTCCTTTGCTTGAGTGCTATGTCTATGCTTTGTTTTCTTGTATTCTTCTGTTTGTGTTGTATTTTCTATTTTTCTATCTATCTTTAACTTCTGTTTACGATTTCACTGTATTATATTATTCGTCTGCTAATTGAACCGAACAAATGAATGTAACTAATAACCTCGACCCTACTAAGAACTCCCCAGTTCTTACCCCTTCTCTCCCTTCCTCCCCCTCAGATGGAGACGGGTGTGATATTCTATGAGTTCGAGGACCCTTACATCTACGAGGACCCAGTACATCACAGTTACTATATTATGGGATTGGAGCCTCGTATTAGACGATATGTGTTACCTAATCGAGCTTTTTTAACATCCTCTGTCTAGCCCACATTTTGACCCCGATGCTCCTTATGACTTTCCCTTATCCTGGTTACATCCTGACGCACCTGGACATTCTTTTCCTGATGATCCCGGACACCCCATACCAGCTCAACCTTTGAATGACATGGAACCTGAGCCTATCAAATTGGCAACATTCTAACAAGGAACAGGCTCGTATATTAAGTAATAGTTAATAATTAGGAAGAACAAGTTGGTAACACTTAGCTTCTTGTATGACCATGGCATACTGGGAGTTGGGTCGTTACAAGTTATATGAAAAAGTTTTTCACTCAAATCAATTGAGGTGCCCTATAGATAGAAATCTCGAAAAATTTATTATTTTGACTAAGCTTATTTTGTATATGTATGCAAAAATAGGAAAAATGCAAATAAAAATCCTAGAATCCTAAAATGAAATGCAAAAGTGTTGGAATTAGAAATTTGTCACCCAAAATTGCCGATCGGTCGGACGACCTCCCCACACTTAAAAGTTTGCACCGTCCTCGGTGCATTCAAGGATGAGCATGGGGGTACGGCGACTTTCCGGATTGCTACCTTCAGCTGGTAGGTCAACCGGGGCTGCGTATTCTTAGTCTTGCGTTCGTTATTGCTTGCGGTGCATCATTCATGGAAAACAAAAATATAACACCATAAGATGAGAAAACAAAAGCAAGGAAGCACAATTGTTGGAATGAGGTAAATCACTAGAATTGAGTGGGTGAATTAGTGTGACATTAATGACAAATAAGTGTGTGAATTCTAAATTGCGCAGTTTAGAACACACACTAGCATAAAAAGCGATGTTACAAAAGAAGTATACACTTCACTTATCCTAGTGTGCTTGAGATGCTTTAAGTAAGCCTGTAAGGTAGAACAATCATTAAAGAAGCATGAAAGCATTCACGTCAAACACATATGGATGCATATGATCATGAAATACAATGCATTAAGGTAAATGCACAACGTCATCCATCAAGAAGTTGCCTAATCAAGGAAAAGGATTCAAATCACATGGTGGCCAAATCATGCAATTTATGAAGAATTACAAGCTTGACGACAATTCTCATCACTTGGTATTCGCAAAGGTAAGCATGAAAAACGCAAAACCAAGTAGCAAAATATAACCTCAACAATGGAATCCAACAAAGTTTATAAACATAATGATGTTAAGATAACATCCCTTTTTAATACTCAGCAGCAATTAATGGTAAACAAGAATAACAATCCAACACTTACAATGAAAAAGAGAAAATGAAATGAAAACTAACTAAAACTAACTAATCAACTGACTAACTAACTAATTAGTTAACTAAAACAAATGGTTATCAATGGTGTTTGGTAGTGTTGAATGAGGGGTAGGAGAGGGGAAGAAGAAAATAGGAGAAAAGAAATGGAGAGAAGAGAAGAAAAGAAATGCTTGAAATAAAGGAATCCGCGCGTACGCACACATGGCGCGCGAACGCGGATGGTGGTGCAATGGATGCGACGCGTACACACACAGAGCGCGTCCGCATCGATGGATTATTCCGAGAGTGGTGCGTACGCGGCATGTGCGCATACGCGCGAGTGGGTTTGTGCCAAAGGCACAACGTTGGCGCAGCGTGGGCATAACTCTCTGGAAAATGTACCAGGGGGCAGGTGGCACTATCAGCGCGCGCGCGCACGGTGCGCTTGCGCGTCAATCCGCAAGTTGCCAAAAGGGTGCGTACGCGTCAGGTGTGCGTACGCACGAATTGGTTTGTGCCTTAGGCCCAATTTTCACACAGTGCAGACCTAACTCTCAAGTTTTTGGCTGGGGGGTGGAATTTGTGCATCCGCGCGTACACGTACTTGGCGCGTCCGCGTGGTTGGTGAAAATGCTTGATGCACGCATACACATGCAGTCTCTTTGCTAGAAGATACCTCTGCAACAGCTCTTGATTCCTAGTAGATTCAGCTAAGTCGCTGATCAATTGCCATGCCTCTTCCGTAGTCTTGTACTTTTTAATAGACCCATTTCTAGCACCTTCCAATGTGGTCCTATCTTGAGATTTCATGCCCTGTGTAAAGTAGCCGAGCAACACTATTTTGTCAATCATATGGTGGGGACATGCTTCCAGAAGATTATTGAAGCATTCCAAATATTCATAGAGAGTCTCAAATTTGTCCTGAATGATCATGGACATGTCTTTCCTAAGTTTATCGGCAACCTCAGCTGGGAAGAATTTCTCCAAAAATTCTCTTCTAAGCGTATCACAGTTAGAAACAATTGTTCCGGGTTGAGTGTAGTACCACTCTTTTGCCTTCCCTTCAAGAGAGAATGGGAAAGCCTTTAGCAGAATAGAAGTTTCATCAGTACCATCATGCTTAATAGTAGAACAAGCTGTCTGAAAATCCCTAAGGTGCTTGATAGGCTCTTGAGCAGGTAAGCCATGAAACTTGGGCATCAAGTTGAGTAGTGTAGACTTAATTTCAAAATCCAGAGCCACTGTTGGGTGGCGTGCCTGGAATGGTTGTAGTGTGAAATCAGGGGCTGCAGCCTCCTGGATAGTGACTCTCCTAGGTGCTACCATGTCACCTGCACGTAAATCAATTGTATCAGTAGAGAGGGAGCTTGTTTCTTCCTTAAATGATGTTTCAAGTTCGTCCTCAGAGAGGACTAGCTGGTGCACGAAATTGCAATCACACTTTGCAATCCCGCACAACTAACCAGCAAGTGCACTGGGTCGTCCAAGTAATACCTTACGTGAGTAAAGGTCGATCCCACGGAGATTGTCGGCTTGAAGCAAGCTATGGTTACCTTGTAACTCTTAGTCAGGATATCAAAGATTATCAGGATTGATTGTAAAAAGCAAAAGAACATAAAACAGGTACTTGAATTGCAGTGATGAGAATAGGTTGAGGTTTTGGAGATGCTCTGTCTTCTGAACCTCTGCTTTCCTACTGTCTTCTTCTTCAAACATGCAAGACTCCTTCCATGGCAAGCTGTATGCAAGGGTTTCACCGTTGTCAGTGGCTACCTCCCATCCTCTCAGTGGAAATGTTCAACGCACCCTGTCACGGCACGGCTATCCATCTGTCGGTTCTCAATCAGGCCGGAATAGAATCCAGTGATTCTTTTGCATCTGTCACTAACGCCCCGCCCTCAGGAGTTTGAAGCTCGTCACAGTCATTCAATCATTGAATCCTACTCAGAATACCACAGACAAGGTTTAGACCTTCCAGATTCTCTTGAATGCCTCCATCAGTTCTAGCTTATACCACGAAGATTCTGATTAAAGAATCCAAGAGATATCTACTTAATCTAAGGTAGAACGGAGGTGGTTGTCAGGCACACGTTCATAGTTGAGAATGATGATGAGTGTCACGGATCATCACATTCATCCGGTTTAAGAACAAGTAATATCTTAGAATGGAAGCAAGCATGATTGAATGGAAAACAGTAGTAATTGCATTAATCCATCAAGACACAGCAGAGCTCCTCACCCCCAACCATGGGGTTTAGAGACTCATGCCGTAGAAGGTACACAAAGAAACGTGTAAAGTGTCATGAGGTACAGATACAATGTCAAAAGATCCTATAAATAGTGAACTAGTAACCTAGGGTATACAGAAATGAGTAAATGACATAAAAGTCCACTTCTGGGTCCACTTAGTGTGTGCTTGGGCTGAGCATTGAAGCTTTCATGTGTAGAGACCTTTTTTGGAGTTAAACGCCAGCTTTCATGCCAGTTTGGGCGTTTAACTCCAAGTTTCATGCCAGTTCCAGCGTTAAACGCTGGAAATTCTGAGGCTGATTTGCCACGCTGGTTTGGGCCATCAAATCTCAGGCAAAGTATGGACTATTATACATTGCTGGAAAGCCCAGGATGTCTACTTTCCAACGCCATTGAGAACGCGCCAATTGGGCTTCTATATCTCCAGAAAATCCACTTCGAGTGCAGGGAGGTCAGAATCCAACAGCATCTGCAGTCCTTTTCAATCTCTGAATCAGATTTTTGCTCAGGACCCTCAATTTCAGCCAGAAAATACCTGAAATCACAGAAAAACACACAAACTCATAGTAAAGACCAGAAAAGTGAATTTTAACTAAAAACTAATAAAAATGTACTAAAAACTAACTAGATCATACTAAAAACATACTAAAAACAATGCCAAAAAGCGTATAAATTATCCGCTCATCACTAGCCGATGCTGAGCTTGCCTTATACGTGAAATAGTTTTTCAATCTCAAGGTCAAATACTGGCAAGCTTGGATCAAGAAGTGAACGCGTCATTTAACGAAAGAAACGTGCAGCTCATAGTAACAGAATAAAAAAAAGAAAAATTTCAATTAAATAAATTCCAATCAATAAATTAGCACACTATTGCAACTCCCCGGCAACGGCGCCAAAAATTGACGTGAGTGGAAATTGGTAGATTAAGAATTAATTAGAAAAATGGCGTTGCGAGTACAGTTCTTAACCCGCAAAAATCCACTCGTCAATTTAGAAAAGGGTTGTCACAAATTTCAGAAATAAAATACTGGGAGTATGAGTCCCAGGTCGTCTCCCAATGAGTTGCAGGAAGATGTGCTATTTTATCAATCAGAGGTTTTCAAAAGGGGTTTTGAATTTATTGAACAGTGAATTAAATTAGAGAATTTATATGATTTAAATAAAATCTTGACCGGGAGAAGATTAATTGGAAGTTATTTCCTTGTTAGAATTTTATCAAGAGCAATCAATAATTAGTCATTGTTTTAATTTAGTTAACCCTCAACGAATGAAGGAAAGTCAAATTAAAAGTCAACTTCTATTCACAAGTCCTAATCCTCTCCCTTGGGAAGGATTAGAATTAATGATTAATAAGTCAACCAACAATAAACCAATTATAATTGAACTCTTGAGTATTCTAACTCAAGGTTCTCCTTTTAATCATCTCCCAATCAAGTTAGGGAACTACTTACTCATCATAATTATAGACTTCACAAAATCAATGGAGAAAATAAGAAAAGACATAATAAATAATAATAAAAGAGATTAATTAAAAGTAGAAATAGTTCTGTATTAATAACTTGTGAAAATAATCCAATGTCAACTCTGGAGGGATTAAGAATATGGAAGAATAAATGAAAAGTAAATAACAAACTATAGTGACTAGTACCAGAGGTAGACTCTTCTCAAAAGCTAAAGCCAAAAATCTTCAAAATCCTAATTATGAATGTTCAAGTGAGAAACCTAGGGGAGGAATAACATCAGATCTAAAAACTTGAAAGTATGCGGAATGAAAATTGTTGTTCTATCTCTGCATGTTCCTTGGCTCTAATATGTGTTTATAGGCCAAAAACTGGGTTGAAATACGGCCCAGAAACTCTGCCAGCGACTTTGTAATTCTACAGATCGGTCACGTCACGCGGCCGCGTCGTCCACGCGATCGCGTCACTCAGCATTTCTCATACCACGCGTGCGTGTCGTCCATGCACTCGCATCGTTCATGCAGCTTCCAATCCGCGCGGCCGCGTCAGGTACGCGGGCGCGTCACTTTGATTTCTTCCATTTCGCGCGGTCGCGTGAGCCATGCGACCACGTGACTTCTCGCTGGTCATCTCCTCAATTCCTTGTGTTCCTTCCATTTTTGCTGCTTCCTCTTCATTTCTTACGCCATTCCTGCCCTATGAAGCCTGAAATACTTAACACACAGATCACGGCATCGAATGGTACGAAGGAAGATAAAAATATACAACTAAAAGGTCTTTAGGAAGCAAGTTTTCAATCATAGAATATTTCTAGGAAGGAATTATAAATACATGCAAATCATATGAATAAGTGGGTGATGAGAGAACTTTTGCGTGGTCTAGAAATTTGCGGATAAATCCTTGTTGCAAGTATAGTTTCTAAACCTTCAAAAGTCCTTTCATACAAACATTTTGGTTGTCACAAGTAACAAACCCCTTTAAAAATTGTTAACCGAGTATTTAAACATCGGGTCGTCTTCTCAAGGAATTGCAGGGAGGTATGTTCTTATTATTGGTTATGAGTTGTAAATTGGGGTTTTGGAAGTAAAGTGCGAATATATTATATGATAAGTAAAATAAAATAATACTAATAAAATCTCTTGGCAAGGTATAAGAACTGGAGGTCCTATCCCAGTTATCCTTATCAATTGTGATGAGAATTGGATTCTTCTCCCACTTTGTTAACCTCTAACTATGAAGGTAAGTTAAGTGGATGAATTAATTCCAATTCTCAACTAACAATAAGTTTGATAACTCAAGAGTCACCAATTATTTAACCAAGGCCAAAAGGGAAAAAACTAAATCTACTAGAATAACAATATCCTCAGATTGGGAATAATAAAAAGGAACAATCATAAACTGAAATGCTTCAAATATCATTAAATAAAATATTCAAATCTTAACATGAAAAAGTTCATAAGTCAATTAGGCAACATATCTAATACAAGCAAGCATTCAAATGTCTGAAAATAAGAAATAACAAAGAGTAAAAGAACATTGAACTTGGGATTGAGAGTCACTCTTAAAAACCAAGAGAAGTCCTAAATCATAGTTTCTAAAAATCCTAATTTCTAATCCTAATCCTAATCCTAGGAGAGAGGAGAGAACCCCTCTCAAAACTAATCTAAATCATGAGAAGTGAATTATGAGTGCATAATTATGAATACATGCATTCCCCCACTTTATAGCCTCTAATCTGTGTGTTATGGGCTGAAAACTGGGTCAAAAGCAGCCCAGAAGTCACTTTCAGCGCTTTCTGGTCCGTACAGGTCGCGGAAAAGTGACGCGGCCGCATGGCCCATGCGGCCGCGCGGGTTGCATTCCTGCCAGGTCACGCGTCCGCGTGACTCACGCGTTCGCGTCACCTGGCGTCAAGGCAGCTATGACAAATTATATATCAAATCAAAGCCCCGGATGTTAGCTTTCCAACACAACTAGAACCGCGTCATTTGGACCTCTGTAGCTAAAGTTATAGCCGTTTGAGTGCGAAGAGGTCAGGCTGGACAGCTTAGCAGTTTCTCCAACTTCCTGTATTCCTTCAACTTTTGCATGCTTCCTTTCCATCCTCCAAGCCATTCCTGCCCTATAATATCTGAAAACACTTAACACACATATCAAGGCATCTAATGGTGATAAGAGAGGATTAATAATAAGCAAATATAAGTCCAAAGTAGTATGTTTTCAATCAAAGTACATAATTAGGAGGGGAAATGTAAAACATGCAAATAGTATGAATAAGTGGGTAAAGAGTTGATAAAATCCACTCAATTGAGCACAAGATAAACCATGAAATATGGGTTTATCAACCTCCCCACACTTAAACAAAAGCATGTCCTCATGCTAAGCTCAAGAGGAACTATAAAGGAATGAAGAGGAATGGTAGAATGCATGAGATGCAACCTATGAATGCAACTAAATGAAAAATGTTTCTACTTTCTTGGTTAAATGCAAATAAATCCCCAAGAATAAATATGAACTGGATTTCACTAATTCAAATCATAAAAATGAAGTACAAATAGACTTGTAAGAAGAAAATAGCTTACGAAAGCCGGGAACAAAGAATCGAGCATCGAACCCTCACTTAGTAGTGTATATCACTCTAATCACTCAAGTGTTTTAGGTTCGATTCTCTCAATTCTCTACTAACCTTGCTTTCTAAGGCTTGCTCTTCATCTAACAATCAACATAAATTTAATGCACAAATACACAAATCAAGAGGTCTTTTAAGGGTTGTAATGGGGTTAGGGTCAAGGTAGGATTGTATTTGGTCAAGTGGACTAAAATCTGAATCCTTAATTAACTTAAACTTTCCACCTAACTTTAGACAATCCATGTAATCACAATACAAACCTAACTGTCCATTAACTATGTTTTTCACATATTCATACATTCTAATTTCAAGTACAACTCATATGCATTGCTTTCACCACTTACTTTGGGGCATTTTGTCCCCTTTTATTATTTGCTCTTTTTCTTTTCTTTTTTCTCCTTTATTTTTTTCTTCTTTTTTTTCAATGCATATGATTAACGTATTGAATGCATGAACATATTCTCAACATTCTTTCACATTTTCAGAAAATTCTAACATACTCAATTCTCAAACCAATTGTTTCCAAACCCACTTTTCCCACACTTAATTTATGAGCACTCTCACTAGTCTAAGCTAACTAAGGATTCAAATTAAGGACATTATTGTTTTCCGCTTAGAGTTAATGATGTGCTAAAGTAAAGAACAAATGGGTAAAATAGGCTCAAATTGGTTTGCAAAGGATAATGAAAGGTAAGGCCATGTGGGTATGTAAGCTAAGTGAAACAAAGGCCTCAATCATATAAGTGCATGCATACATCAAATTATGGAAATATAGAATTAAGCAAGACAAAGATCACAATTTTAGAGAGAAAAATACACACTAAAACAAAATTTTTGGTTGATAAAATGCAACCAATTCAAATAGGCTCAAAAATCTCACAGGTTTTGTGTGTTCGAGTTCTAAACCATGTTCCAGTATAATATCTCTTCAAACAAGTGTAACATTAAATTTTATTCAAATTAGTGAAATTTTCTAAAAGGTTTCTTAAAAAAGAAAATATTACTTTAACCAAGTGGTAAAATATGCACAAAAATCAAACAAACATGCAAATGCAACAATGAACAAACAAATAAAATAAAATATTGGTGTTGAGTCAAGAAGTAACTAACCCATGGAGATCGGTATCGACCTCCCCACACTTAAAGATTGCACCGTCCTCGGTGCATGCTGAGATGTGCAGGTGGACAGGTTGCTCCAACTGATGCTTGTAGATGGAGGCACCTTAGTTGGAGATCTCTTGGTTCTTTTCCTTGCTGGTGTCTTGTCAGTGGCCTTCTCTTTTCCTTTCTTGGTACCCATGCCTAAGGAAGAAGAAAAAGGAAGAGTGTGAAATATAGAAAACTAAGACCAGAAGGGAGGAAATTCCAAGTGATAAAGAATGCCAAAGGAAAGATGATAGTCTATCTACATGGTAGCTACAACATGTAGGGAAGACAACAATAAAGAGCAATTCAAAATAATTAGATGCAAGAGGGTAAAAACATGCAAATAGTAGGCATGAGAGGCATAGCTCAAGCATCAAGTAATAAATGTGCCAAATTAAAGAGCATGTGTAATGATGACAATTGTGAATGATAATCCCAAATACATTGGGTGTGCAAGTTAAAATAGGGATGAAAATAATGTAATCCAAATGTATATGAGAGCCATAAGTAAATGTCAATTGTCAAATCTATTCTCCGAGTAGCCACGTGCTCAAATAAAATAAGGCACTTATCCAAATAAAACTCCAACACCAATGAGAATAATGCAATGAATGAAATATGCAAATAAATGAAGTAAAATAAAATGAGAGGGAAAAAGGATGAGAAGAAAAAAGAAAGTGAGAAAGGAGAGAGAAGGAAGAAATTAGGATTAGAAAACAGAAGATAAGAAAATTGGCACTAATCTGGATAGGTTGTGCGACGCTGGCGACGCGGTCGTGTGGGTGACGCGGTCGCGTGGTGCGAGATAAGGTTGGGTGACGCGGACGCGTGGGGCACGCGATCGCGTGACTCGATTTGCGCTAGTGGCGCGAGTGTAGCCTCGCGGCCGCACAACTCTCTGTTCAAAACGTCATTATTGCCAAAATCCAAGGTGACACGGTCGCGTGGTCGACGCGATCGCGCTAGTGGCCTTATTTCCAATATGACGCGGACGCGTGGGTGACGCGTTCGCGTGGTAGGGCTTGTGCTACTAGCACGGATCCAGCCCAATTCCAGCTCAACTTTCGACCATACACCCTTTTTACGCCGATTTTAGGTCACGCGGCCGCGTGGGTGACGCGGTCCGTGGGAGGCTATTTTTCCAAATGACGCGGACGCGTCATCAACGCGTTCGCGTGGAGTCAATTTGTGCTAATAGAGAGCCTCTAGCCCTGCTCCTGCGTAACTCTCTGTTCATATTAATATTGTCTCTCATCTCCTTGCGACGCAGACGCGTCGCTGATGCGGTCGCATCGCGTGCTCGCTTTTTTTTTTATAATCTGAAAAATGCAGAATGCAGTGTTAATATGAATGTGATGCAAAACTCCAGGTTCAATATAACAAAATAAAATAAAATTCAAAAACAAATAAAACTAAATAAAAATGAAAAAGGACGATCATACCACGGTGGGTTGTCTCCCACCTAGCACTTTTAGTTAAAGTCCTTAAGTTGGACATTTGATGAGCTTCCTGTTATGGTGGCTTATGCTTGAACTCATCCAGGAATCTCCACCAGTGTTTGTGATTCCAGTAAACTCCGGGGTCCCAAACTAGGCATGTAAAACCCTTGAGCAGCTTCAAAAAGATTCTTAGGCTCCCGGGGTGTTGGATGTCAGAACAGATTCCAGGATCCTAAATCTTGCTTTTACACCCGTCTTCGTGTTGATTATCATGATTCCATCAGGGTAGCAAGCAATCTGAATTCTCACTAAAGAGGCCAAACAACTTCCTAGACCCATTCAGTTGAGCTCTATACCAACCTTTACGTTTAAGCTTAAAGCTTCCAACCATGATGAACCTTGCAGGACAATTCTTACCACTGACCATCTTCCTTTTACTCTTAATGCCACAAAGAGCTCTAAGTTGACCATTCGTCTCCAGTAGCCCATATTCAAGTGGGATTAGAAAGCCATAGGATATTAATTTTACCCACTTGAATGTTGTGAAGGATGATGGCGACTTAGAGGGAGGTATCTTTAATGAAATTGCAAGCTCCACTCCCTTGTGCTCTTATCTGATAATTACCACCTCTTTGCAAACTTCTTCAATTTCAACCTCTTCCTCTTGGTAGCTCTCTTTCAATTCAATCTCCTTTTCATTGCTTTCCAAGGGCATGGGAGGTTGTGCTTCTTCTTCTTGAATCTCTATCTCTTGATCAACCTCTTCCAAGTCTTCAACTATGATATGCTTTGGAGGTTGTACACCCTCTTCAGCATCAATTTCAACCGTCTTGGAAGGAGGCTCTATGTCTTGTCTTTCCCATGGAGGTTCTGCGTCTCCTAAGTCTTCAACCAACTCTTCTTCCTGAACAATGATAGTTTCTTCTACTTGTTCTAGTATGAATTCGTGCTCTGTCTTGTCCACTGGAGTTTCTGGTATCTCCTTTATGCTATGCTCTTCACTAGATTGTCCACATGGGGTTGTGGCTAATCCTTGTGTATTTAAGCATCTAGAAGCCCATTGAATTAATACTTGCCCCAGTTGTTGAGTGGTTGCCTGAAATCGATCCATTGTTTCCTTGAGACGATCCCTTGCCTCTTGATGCACTCGGTTTTCATAAGTAGGATCATAATGCTCTTGGATTGATGGATATGGAGATGGTGAATATTGAAGTGGTGGTTCTTGTGAGTAATTGGGTTGGAATTGGGGTGGTTCTATATATGGTTCATATGGCTCATAAGGTGGTTGGTATGGTGGTTGAGGGTTAGGGTCATATGGAGGTGAATGGTGGAAAGGGGCTTGTGAATGTGGCGGGTTGAGGTTGTGTTGAAAGGATGATCTCTGAGCATAGGGTGGGGCTTGTTGGTAGCTACAAGGCGGTCCACCATATCTATCAGCTTGGGATGCATTGTAGCCTGGTCTTTGTCCATGATATCTAGGATGGTGTTGTTGCCTAAAGGGTTGATTAGATCCTCTTGGATCCATCCATCCTTGATTGGTCTGACCTTGATGCATTTTCCTGCTGTGGTTTCTATTTCCTTCAACAAAGTTAGAACCAAACTCAAAGCAAGAAGGGTGAGAATTCATAGTAGTTAGAGAAAATAAAAACAAAAATTAATAAAAAGGAAATATTTTAAAAAAGATATAATTTTTGAAAAAGATAGGAAGAAATTTTAAATATATTTTTTTAAAATATTTACAATAACCAATAATAAGGCACATGTTTGCAATTCCCCGGCAACGGCGCCATTTTGATGAGAGAACTTTGCGTGGTTTAGAAATTTGCGGATAAATCCTCGTTGCAAGTATAGTTTCTAAATCTTCAAAAGTCCTTTCATACAAACGTTTTGGTTGTCACAAGTAACAAACCCCTTTAAAAATTGTTAACCGAGTATTTAAACTTCGGGTCGTCTTCTCAAGGAATTGCAGGGAGGTATGTTCTTATTAATTGTTATGAGTTGTAAATTGGGGTTTTGGAAGTAAGGTGCGAATATATTATATGATAAGTAAAATAAAATAATACTAATAAAATCTCTTGGCAAGGTATAAGAACTGGAGGTCCTATCCCAGTTATCCTTATCAATTGTGATGAGAATTGGATTCTTCTCCCACTTTGTTAACCTCTAACTATGAAGGTAAGTTAAGTGGATGAATTAATTCCAATTCTCAACTAACAATGAGTTTGATAACTCAAGAGTCACCAATTATTTAACCAAGGCCAAAAGGGGAAAAACTAAATCTACTAGAATAATAATATCCTCAGATTGGGAATAATAAAAAGGAACAATCATAAACTGAAATGCTTCAAATATCATTAAATAAAATATTCAAATCTTAACATGGAAAAGTTCATAAGTCAATTAGGCAACATATCTAATACAAGCAAGCATTCAAATGTCTGAAAATAAGAAATAACAAAGAGTAAAAGAACATTGAACCTGGGATTGAGAGTCACTCTTAAAAACCAAGAGAAGTCCTAAATCCTAGTTTCTAAAAATCCTAATTTCTAATCCTAATCCTAATCCTAGGAGAGAGGAGAGAACCCCTCTCAAAACTAATCTAAATCATGAGAAGTGAATTATGAGTGCATAATTATGAATACATGCATTCCCCCACTTTATAGCCTCTAATCTGTGTGTTCTGGGCTGAAAACTGGGTCAAAAGTAGCCCAGAAGTCACTTCCAGCACTTTCTGGTCCGTACAGGTCGCGGAAAAGTGACGCGGCCGCATGGCCCACGCGGCCGCGCGGGTTGCATTCCTGCTAGGTCACGCGTCCGCGTGACTCACGCGTTCGCGTCGTCTGGCATCGAGGCAGCTATGGCAAATTATATATTAAATCGAAGCCCCGGACGTTAGCTTTTTAATGCAACTGAAATCGCGTCATTTGGATCTCTGTAGCTAAAGTTATAGCCGTTTGAGTGCGAAGAGGTCAGGTTGGATAGCTTAGCAGTTTCTCCAACTTCCTGTATTCCTTCCACTTTTGCATGCTTCCTTTCCATCCTCCAAGCCATTCCTGCCCTATAATATCTGAAAACACTTAAGACACATATCAAGGCATCTAATGGTGATAACAGAGGATTAATAATAAGCAAATATAAGTCCAAAGAAGCATGTTTTCAATCAAAGCACATAATTTGGAGGGAAAATGTAAAACATGCAAATAGTATGAATAAGTGGGTAAAGAGTTGATAAAATCCACTCAATTGAGCATAAGATAAACCATGAAATATGGGTTTATCAGTGGGCGAAGACCTGATAAAACCACACAATTAAACACAATATGAATCACAAAATAGTGGTTTATCATTCATCCTCCCAGTCACATTACCAAATAATAGCTTGGCATTTAGCTTCATGATTGCTCCAAGATACCAAGCAACTTGCTCTTCAATAAGAGCTTATGAATGGCAACAGTAAGTTTAGTGGAATCTCTATGGTCTCTGTATGAGCCTCAGATTCCTTTGGTTCCTCAATATGGAACTCCTTATTGGTCAATGGACGTCCAGCAAGGTCCTTCTCACTGGAAATCACTGCCTCTTCCTCCTCTATAGGTTCGGCCACTTTAGGTATATTGATGGCCTTGCACGCTCTCTTTGGATTCTCTTCTGTATTACTTGGGAGAGTACTAGGAGGGAGTTCAGTAACTATTTTACTCAGCTGACCCACTTGTGCCTCCAAATTTCTAATGGAGGACCTTGTTTCAATCATGACAATGTGAGTGGTCTTAGTTAGATAAGAGACTATGGAAGCCCATGAAACTTGCAATTCTGCTGCATTAGAGAAACTAATTGAGGCTTAAGCTCATTTTCTCCAATTGTAGGAATTGAGATGCTTCTTCCATAGAAGTTGGAAGTTGGTGCAGTAAAGTCACCAAGCATCTTCCTTGCATCTCTAGCATTGTTGTTGGGTTTGGCTGCCATATCTGCTTCTTTTTCCAAATTTTCTGTTAGGTCCTCTCCAGAGTGTTGTGCTTTAGCTTCTCTTAGCTTCCTCTTCATAGTCCTTTCAGGTTCAAGATCAGCTTCAACAAGAATGTCTTCATCCCTGTTCCTACTCATGAAAAAGAACAGAACAGAAAAGAAGAGGAATCATCTATGTCACAGTATAGAGATTCCTTTATGTGTCAGAGAATAAGAAGAATTATGAGTAGAAGAGAAGTGTTAGTAAATAAATAAAATAAGTAGAAAAAGATGAGAGAGAAAGTATTTGAATATTAATTAAAAGAAAAGAAAAATATTTTTGTTTTTATTTTAATTATTGGTTAGTATTCGAAAATATTAAAAGAAATGAAATAAAATTAGAATTTAAAACAGTCAGTTAATTAAAAAGAATTTTGAAAAAGTGGCTAGTTGTTTTCGAAAAAATTAGTTAGGTGGTTTTGAAAAAGATAAGAAATAGTAAACTTTTTTAAAATTAAAACAAACAAGTCAAGTAGTTAGTTGAAAAAGATTTGAAAATAAATTTTGAAAAGATAAGAAGTCAGAAAAAGATTTTGAAATTAAAATTTTGAAAAAGATATGATTGAAATTTATTTTGAAAAAGATTTGAAAAAGAAATTAAAAAGATATGATTTTTGAAATTAAAGTTGATAACTTGACTAACAAGAAACTAAAAGATATGATTCTAGAACTTAAAGATTGAACATTTCTTAATAAGAAAGTAACAAACTTGAAATTTTTGAATCAAAACATTAAATGTTAGCAACAATTTCGAAAATTATGAAATAAAATTAAGAAAAAGATTTTGAAAATTAATTTTAAAAAAAATTTTGAAAAAAACATAAAATAAAAATGAAAAAGATTTGATTTTGAAAAAGATTTGAAAAGATAGAATTTTTAAATTGAAATTTTGACTTGACTAACAAGAAACAACTAAATTTTAAAAATCTTTGACTAAGTCAACCCAAAATTTTGAAATTTATGAGTAAAATATGGAAAAGATATTATTTTGATTTTTTTTAGATTAATGAAGAAAGAGAAAAACAACAAAATGACACAAGACATAAAAATTTAAGATCAAAACAAATAATGCATGCAAGAACACTTTGAATGTCAAGATGAACACCAAGAACACCTTGAAGATCAAGATGAACATCAAGAACATATTTTTGAAAATTTTTAAGAAAAGAAAGACATGCAAGACACAAAACTTAAAAATTTTTAATGTTTAGATACCATGAATTCAAAAATGCACAAGAAAAACAAGAAAAGACCCAAAACAAGAAAATTTAACGATCAAACAAGGAAAATCATCAAGAACAACTTGAAGATCAAGAAGAACACAATGCATATTTTTCGAAAACTTAATAAAAATTAAAACATGCAATTGACATCAAACTTAAAATTTGACACAAAACTCAAACAAGAAACACAAAATTTTTTTTGGTTTTTATGATTTTATTAAATTTTTTTTGAAAAATTTTTGAAAAGAAAATAAAGGTTGAAACAAGAGAAAAAAAGAAAGGTTACCTAATCTAAGCAACAAGATGAACCGTCAGTTGTCCAAACTCGAACAATCCCTGGCAACGGTGCCAAAAACTTCGTGCACAGAATTGTGATTCACACTTTTCACAACTCCGGTACAACTAACCAGCAAGTGCACTGGGTCGTCCAAGTAAAAAAACCTTACGCGAGTAAGGGTCGATCCCACGGAGATTGCCGACTTGAAGCAAGCTATAGTCATCTTGTAAATCTTAGTCAGGCGGATTCAATTGGTTGGGAGTTTTGATAATTGAAAGATAAATAAAACATAAATTAAAAAAAAGATACTTGTGTATTTCATAGGTGGAAATTTTAGATAAGCGTTTGGAGATGCTTTGTTGCTTCTGAACCTCTGCTTTCCTATTGTCTTCATCCTATCATGCATGCTCCCTTCCATGGCAAGATCTATGATCCTCTTAGTAAAAATGGTCCAGCTACAGTTTCTGTATGGCTAATCAACTGTCGGATTTCTCGTCTCGAATGAAAAATACCAGGCACAGCTACCGCACGGCTAATCATCTGTCGGTTCTCACTTATGTCGGAATAGGATCTCTCTATCCTTTTGTACACTGTCACTACGCCCAATATTTGTGAGATTGAAGCTCGTCACAGTCATCCCGTCCCAGATCCTACTCGGAATACCACAGACAAGGTTTAGACTTTCCGGATCTCAAGAATGCTGGCAATTGGTTCTAGCTTATACCACGAAGGTTCTGATCTCACGGATTTGAATGCTCTGTTGTCAGGAGAGGAAAGTCAGATCCTTGGATCAGAGACCCAAGAGAATATACTCCAACTGTCGTCCAATGACTACGTTGAACATCATGTAGACCACTTGTGGTTGTCAGGCACGCGGATCTTCACTAAGCGAGTAATGAAGATAGTGGGTGATTGTCACGGATCATCCCTTCATTCTGACTTAACTGAATTAAGTACGAGAATATATCTTGAAGAAGAAGTAAGCGTGAATTGAAAGAGAAACAATAGTACTTGCTTTAATTCATGAGGAACAGCAAAGCTCCACACCTTAATCTATGAGGTGCAGAAACTCCACCGTTGGAAAATACATAAGAGAGAAAGGTCTAAACATGGCCGAATGGCCAGCCTCCCTTAAAGTGATCAAAAGATAATCCAAAGATATCATAGTCTAAAGATAAAGAAACAATAGGAGAATGTACTATTTATATTAAACTAGTAACTTAGGTTTACAGAAAATAAGTAACTAACTGCAGATAGTGCAGAAATCCACTTCCCGGGCCCACTTGGTGTGTGCTTGGGCTGAAAATTGAGCTTTACACATGCATAGGCCTTTTCTAGAGTTAAACGCCAGCTTGGATGCCAGTTTAGGCGTTTAACTCCAGTTCTGGTGCCAGTTCTGGCGTTTTACGCCAGAAAAGAGTCTCTGGTGGGCGTTTGGATGCCAGTTTGGGCCATCAAATCTCGAGCAAAGTATGGACTATTATATATTGTTGGAAAGCCCAAGATGTATACTTTCCAACGCAATTGAGAGCGCACCAATTAGACATCTTTAGCTTTAGAAGATCTACTTCGAGTGCAGGAGGGTCAAAATCCAACAGCATCTGCAGTTCTTTCTTAGCCTCTGAATCAGACTTTTGCTCAGGTACCTCAATTTCATCCAGAAAATACCTAAAATTACAGAAAAATACACAAACTCATAGTAAAGTCTAGAAATGTGATTTTTGTATAAAAACTAATAAAAATATAATAAAAAGTAACTAAAACATACTAAAAACTACCTAAAAACAATGCCAAAAAGCACATAAATTATCCGCTCATCAATTATTAATCATTATGATCATGAGTACATCCTTACTCTTTATTGTTCCTTGAAATTTGGGAATGTCAGCACCTCAAAAGAACTAGAACCCAGATGATGTTATGAACTATCACTCTTATTTCATGGAGGATAATGGAGTGCTCTTGGTGCTCCACCCTTAGTTGCTCTATATTGGAACTCAAATCCCCTAAAGAGGTGTTGAGTTGCTCCTAATAGTTGTGTGGAGGAAAATGCATCCCTTGAGGCATCTCAGGGATTTCTTGATGAGGGACTTCCTCATGTACTTGTTGAGGTCCGTGAATGGGCTCTATTGTTTGCTCCATCTTCTTTTTAGTGATGGGCTTGTCCTCTTCAATGAGGATGTCTTCCTTTATGACAATTCTGACTAAATTGCACAGGTGACAGATGAGATGAGGAAAGGCTAAGCTTGCCAAAGTGGAGGGCTTGTCAGCCACCTTGTATAGTTCTAGAGGTATGATCTTATGAACTTCCACTTCCTCTCTGATCATGATACTATGGATCATGATACTATGGATCATGATAGCCCGATCCACAGTTACTTCGGATCGGTTGCTAATAGGAATGATAGAGCGTTGGATGAACTCCAACCATCCTCTAGCCACAGGCTTAAGGTCCGGCCTTATTAGTTGAATCGGCTTGCCTTTGGAATCTCTCTTCCATTGAGCTCCTTCCACACAGATGTCCTTGAGGACTTGGTCCAACCTTTGATCAAAGTTGACTCTTCTAGTGAAAGGATGAGAATCTCCTCTCATGATTGGAAAGTTGAACGCCAATCTCACATTTTCTAGACTAAAATCTAAGGTTTTCCCTCGGGCCATTGTGAGACAATTCTTCGGGTCCGGGTTCATACTTTGATTATGATTCTTAGTGATTCATGCATTAGCATATAACTCTTGAACCATTAAGATTTTGACTTGTTGAATGGGATTGGTGAGAGCTTCCCATCCTCTTCTCCTAATCTCATGTCGGATCTCCGGATATTTGCTCCTTTTGAGCTTGAAGGGAACCTCAGGGATCACCTTCTTCTTGGCCACAACTTCATAGAAGTAGTCTTGATAGACCTTTGAGATGAACATTTTCATCTTCTATGACTTAGAGGTGGAAGCAATTGCCTTTCCTTTCCTCTTTCTTGAGGTTTCTCCGGCCTTAGGTGCCATTAGTGGTTATGGAAAATTAAAAAGCAAGGCTTTTTCCACACCAAACTTAAGAGGTTTGCTCGTCCTCGAGCAAAAGAAGAAAGAAGAGAGTAGAAGAAGAAGAAGAAAATTTTCACTTGGAGGCTTGAGAGGGTTCGGCCAAGGGGGATTTTGAGTGTATGTAAGGTGTGAAAATGAAGGAGTAAGGAGGGGTATTTATAGGGTAAGAGAGGGAGTTGGTTCGTGTGAGAAGGGGTGGGTTTGGAAGAGAAATGGTTTGAATTTGAGTGGGTGGGGGTAGGTGGGGTTTTATGATGGGTTTTTGGGAATTAGAGGATGGATGTGAGTGGTGAAGAGAATATGGAGAAGAGGTTAAGATTTGATAGGTGAGTGGTGTTTTGGGTAGAGTGTTATAGAGAGGTGTGAAGAGGAGAGAGAGTGAGGTGGGGTAGGTGAGGATCATGTGGGGTCCACAGATCCTGAAGTGTCAAGGATTTCTCATCCCTGCACCTTTCTGGCATTCAAACGCCCTCTGTGTGGCCTTTCTGGCGTTAAACGCCAGTCTGCTGCCCTTTACTAGCATTTAAACGCCAGTCTGTTGCCTTTTCTGGCATTTAAACGCCAGTCTGCGTACTAGTTCTAGCGCTTAACACCCAGAATGGTGCCAGACTAGGCGTTTAAACGCCCATTTTTTACCCTTACTGGCGTTTAAACGCCAGTTTACCTACCAGTTCTGGTGTTTAACGCCCAGAATGGTGCTAGGCTCGGCGTTAAATGCCCATTTTGGTATCCTTACTGGCGTTTAAACGCCAGTAAGCTCGTCCTCCATGGTGTGCTATTTTTGATTTTGCTTTATTTTTTGCAGTTGTTTTTGTGACTCCACATGATTATTGTCCTAAAAAAGACATAATAACAACGGAAAATAAAATGAAAGAGTAATTAATATAGATAAATAAAATTGGTTTGCCTCCCAACAAGCGCTTCTTTAATGTCAATAGCTTGACAGGAAGCTCTTACAGAGCTTCACAGGTGCTCAGAGCATGATTGTGGCCTCCCAACACCAAACTTAAAATTTGAGTGTGGGGGCTCTATCTGACTCTGTATTGAGAGAAGCTTTTCATGCTTCTTCTCCATGTTTACAGAAGAAGATCCTTGAGTCTTAAACACAAGGTAGTCCTCATTCAATTGAAGGACTAACTCCCCTCTGTCCACATCAATCACAGCCCTTGCTGTGGCTAGGAAAGGTCTTCCAAGGATGATGGATTCATCCTCATCCTTCTCAGTATCTAGGATTATGAAGTCATTAGGGACGTAAAGGCCTTCAACCTTCACTAAAACATCCTCTACAAGTCCATAAGACTGTTTCATTGATTTGTCTGCCATCTCTAGTGAGATTCTGGCAGCTTGTACCTCAAAGATCCCTAGTTTCTCTATTACAGGAGTGGCATGAGGTTGATACCTGACCCCAGGTTACACAGAGCCTTTTCAAAGGTCACGGTGCCTATGGTGCAAGGTATTAAGAACTTTCTAAGATCTGGTTTCTTTTGAGGCAATGTCTGCTGAGTCCATGTATTCAGTTCATTTATGAGCAATAGAGGTTCATCCTCCCAAGTCTCATTACCAAATAACTTGGCATTCATTTTCATGATTGCTCCCAGATATAGAGCAACTTGCTCTTCAACAACATTTTTGTCCTCTTCAGAGGAAGAATACTCATCAGAGCTCATGAATGGCAATAGAAAGTTCATTGGAATCTCTATGGTCTCTAGATGAGCCTCAGACTCCTTTGGTTTCTCAATAGGGAACTCATTGTTGGCCAGTGGACATCCCATGAGGTCTTTCTCACTGGGAATCACTGCCTTTCCCTCCTTTACAGGTTCGGCCATGTTGGACGTGTAGATGGCCTTGCACTCTCTTTTTGGATTCTCTTCTGTATTGCTTGGGAGAGTACTAGGAGGAGTTTCAGTAACTCTTTTACTCAGCTGACCCACTTGTGCCTCTAAATTCTGATGGAGGACCGTGCCTCAGTCATGAAACTGAGAGTGACCTTAGATAGATCAGAGACTATATTTGCTAAGCCAGAGAGGCTCTGCTCAGAATTCTCTGTTTGTTGCTAAGAAGATGATGGAAAAAGTTTGCTATTGCCAAACCTATTTCTCCCACCATTATTGTTGTTGAAGCCTTTTTAAGGCTTCTGTTGATCCTTCCATGAGAAATTTGGATGATTCCTCCATGATGGATTATAGGTGTTTCCATAAGGTTCTCCCATGTAATTTACCTCTTCCATTGCAGGATTCTCAGGGTCATAAGCCTCTCCTTCAGAGGACGCTTCTTTAACACTACCAGATTCAGCTTGCAATCCAGTCAGATTCTGAGAAATCATATTGACTTGCTGAGTCAATATTTTATTCTGAGCCAATATGGCATTCAGAGTATCAATCTCAAGAACTCCTTTCTTCTGAGTAATCCCATTATTCACATAATTTCTTTCAGAAGTGTACATGAACTGGTTATTTGCAATCATCTCAATGAGTTCCTGGGCTTCTGCAGGTGTTTTCAGATGAAGGGATCCACCAGCATAGTGATCCAATGACATCTTTGACAATTCAGACAGACCATCATAGAATATACATATGATGCTCCATTCTTTAAACATGTCAGAAGGACACCTTTTGGTTAATTGCTTGTATCTTTCCCAAGCTTCATAGAAGGATTCACCTTCATTCTGTCTGAAGGATTACATGTCCACTCTGAGCTTACTCTTCTTTTGAGGTGGAAAGAATTTGGTCAAAAAAGTATTGACCAGCTTGCCCAAGAGTTCAGGATTTCTCTTGGTTGTGAGTCCAACTGATGAGCGGATAATTTATACGCTTTTTGGCATTGTTTTTATATAGTTTTTAGTAAGTTCAAGCTACTTTTAGGGATGTTTTCATTAGTTTTTATGTTAAATTCACATTTCTGGACTTTACTATGAGTTTGTGTGTTTTTCTGTGATTTCAGTTAAATTCTGGCTGAAATTGAGGGACTTGAGCAAAACTCTGAAGAAGGCTGACAAAAGGACTGCTGATGCTGTTGGAATCTGACCTCCCTGCACTCGAAATGGATTTTCTGGAGCTACAGAACTCCAATTGGCGCGCTCTCAACGGCGTTGGAAAGTAGACATCCAGGGCTTTCCAGCAATATATAATAGTCCATACTTTATTTGGAGATTGACGACGTAACTTGGCGTTGAACGCCAAGTTCATGCTGCTGTCTGGAGTTAAACGCCAGAAAAACGTCATGATCCGGAGTTGAACGCCCAAAACACGTCATAACTCGGAGTTCAACTCCAAGAGAAGCCTCAGCTCGTGAATTGATCAAGCTCAGCCCAAACATACACCAAGTGGGCCCCGGAAGTGGATTTATGCATCAATTACTTACTCATGTAAACCCTAGGAGCTAGTTTATTATAAATAGAACATTTATCTATTGTATTAGACATCTTTTGACAGTTTAATCTCTTGACTATTCGGTCACTTGATCATGGAGAGGGCTGGCCATTAGGCCTTGCCTGAACCTTTTACTTATGTATTTTCAACGGTGGAGTTTCTGCACACCATAGATTAAGGGTGTGGAGCTCTGCTGTACCTCAAGTATTAATGCAATTCTATTGTCTTTTATTTAATTCTCTCTTATTCTTATTCCAAGATATTCATTCGTACCCAAGAACATGATGAATGTGATGATACGTAACCCTCATTATCATTCTCACCTATGAACGCACGTGATTGACAACCACTTCCGTTCTACATGCAACAGAGCTTGAATGTGTATCTCTTAGATTCCCCAACAGAATCTTCGTGGTATAAGTTAGATGGATGGCGGCATTCATGAGGATCCGGAAAGTCTAAACCTTGTCTGTGGTATTCCGAGTAGGATTCTGTGATTGAATGACTGTGACGAGCTTCAAACTCCTGAAGGCTGGGCGTGATGACAAGCGCAAAAGAATCAAGTGATTCTATTCCAACCTGATTGAGAACCGACAGATGATTAGCCGTGCTGTGACAGAGCATAGGAACGTTTTCACTGAGAGGATGGGATGTAGCCATTGACAACGGTGATGCCCTACATACAGCTTGCCATGGAAAGGAGTAAGAAGGATTGAGTTGAAGCAGTGGGAGAGAAGGCGTCCTTGAGCCATACAGTATCTCCATTCGCTTATCTGAAATTCCCACCAATGAATCTGCATGAGTATTCTATCCCTTTTATTATTTATTTTCTTATTTCTATTTTCAAAAACCCATAAACCAATTTAATCTGCCTAACTGAGATTTACAAGGTGACCATAGCTTGCTTCATACCAACAATCTCTGTGGGATCGACCCTTACTCACGTAAGGTTTATTACTTGGACGACCCAGTACACTTGCTGGTTAGTTGAACGGAGTTGTGACCACTCGTGCCAATTTCTAAATTCCATACGAGCACAAGGAGTATAATTATTCGATTTGTGTGAAAGTATAAATCACAATTTCGTCCACCAAGTTTTTGGCGTCGTTGCCGGGGATTGTTCGAGTATGGACAATTGACGGTTCATCTTGTTGCTCAGATTAGGTAATTTTCTTTTCAAAAACATTTTCAAAAAAATTTTCTTTTCTTTTTCGTTTTTCCAAAAATGTTTTCGAAAAAAAAAATTCATAAAATCATAAAAATCAAAAATATTTTGTGTTTCTTGTTTGAGTCTTGAGTCAATTTTTAAGTTTGGTGTCAATTGCATGTTTTTAAAAAAAAATTATGCATTATTTTCGAAAATTCCATGCATTCATAGTGTTCTTCATGATCTTCAAGTTGTTCTTGACAAGTCTTCTTGATTGATCTTGATGATTTCTTGTTTTGTGTTGTTTGTTGTTTTTCATGTGCACTTTTGCATTCATATTTTCCATGCATTAAAGATTTCTAAGTTTGGTGTCTTGCATGTTTTCTTTGCATCAAAAATTTTCAAAATTATGTTCTTGATGTTCATCATGATCTTCAAAGTGTTCTTGGTGTTCATCTTGACATTCATAGTGTTCTTGCATGCATCTTGTGTCTTGATCCAAAATTTTCATGTTTTGGGTCATTTTTGTGTTTTTCTTTAAAAATTCAAAAATCAAAAAAATATCTTTTCCTTATTTTCCTCCAAATTTTCGAAATTTTGAGTTGACTTAGTCAAAAAAATTTTAAAATTAGTTGTTTCTTACAAGTCAAGTCAAAATTTCAATTTTAAAAATCTTATCTTTTCAAAATCTTTTTCAAAAATCATATCTTTTCCATTTTTTTTATTTTCGAAAATTTTAAAAAATTATTTTTCAAAATCTTTTCCTTATCTTTACATCAAATTTTCGAAAATTAGCTAACAATTAATGTGATTGGTTCAAAAATTTGAAGTTTGTTACTTTCTTGCTAAGAAAAGGTTCAATCTTTAAATTCTAGAATCTTATCTTGTAGTTTCTTGTTAGTTAAGTCATTTTAAAAATTAAATCTTTTTCAAAATATCTTTTTCAAATATATCTTTTTATCTTTTATCTTATCTTTTTCAAAACCCTTATCTTTTTCAAAAAATTTGATTTAAAAATATCTTATCTAACTTCTTATCTTCTTATCTTTTTAAAATTTTATTTCAAATCTTTTTCAATCAACTAACTAACTTGTTGTTTGTTTCTTATCTTTTTCAAAACCACCTAACTACTTTTCCCTCTCTAATTTTCAAAAATATCTCACCCCTTTTTCAAAAATTCTTTTTAATTAACTAATTGTTTCATGTTTTAATTTTAATTACATTTTATCTCTAATTTTCGAAAATTACTAACCCCTTTTTCAAAATTGTTTTTGAAATCTCCCCTCTCTTTTCTTCTTCTATTTAATTATTTATCTACTAACACTTCTTTTCACCTCTCTTCATCTAAAGAATCCGAATTTCTTATATCCCTTGTATTTGGATTCTTCTACCCCTTTCTCCTTCTACTAACATAAAGGAATCTCTATACTGTGACATAGAGGATTCCTCTTTCTTTTCTTGTTTTCTTCTCTTTCATATGAGCAGGAACAGGGAAAAAGGCACTCTTGTTGAAATTGATCCAGAACCTGAAAGGACTCTGAAGAGAAAATTAAGAGAAGCTAAATTACAACAATCCAGAAACAACCTTTCAGAAATTTTCGAACAAGAGAAGGACATGGCAGCCGAAAATAATAATAATAATGCAAGGAGAATGCTTGGTGACTTCACAAAGCCAACGTCCAAGTTTGATGGAAGAAGCATCTCCATTCCTGCCATTGGAGCCAATAACTTTAAGCTGAAACCTCAGCTAGTTGCCTTGATGCAACAAAACTGCACGTTTTATGGACTTCCATCTGAAGATCCTTATCAGTTTTTAACTGAGTTCTTGCAGATCTGTGAGACTGTAAAGACGAATGGAGTTGATCCTGAAGTCTACAGACTCATGCTTTTCCCTTTTGCTGTAAGAGACAGAGCTAGAATATGGTTGGATTCACAACCTAAGGATAGCCTGGACTCCTGGGATAAGCTGGTCACTGCTTTCTTAGATAAATTCTTTCCTCCTCAAAAGTTGAGCAAGCTGAGAGTGGATGTTCAAACCTTCAAACAAAAAGATGGTGAATCCCTCTATGAAGCTTGGGAAAGATACAAGCAGCTGACCAAAAGATGTCCATCTGACATGTTTTCAGAATGGACCCTATTAGATATATTCTATTATGGTCTCTCTGAATTTTCGAAAATGTCATTGGATCATTCTGCAGGTGGATCTATTCACCTGAAGAAAATGCCTGAAGAGGCTCAAGAACTCATTGACATGGTTGCAAACAACCAGTTCATGTACACCTCTGAGAGGAATTCCGTGAATAATGGGATACCTCAGAAGAAAAGAGTTCTTGAAATTGATGCTCTGAATGCCATATTGGCTCAGAACAGAGTGTTGGCTCAACAGGTCAACATGATCTCTCAAAATCTGAATGGATTGCAACATGCATCCTACAGTACTAGAGAGGCAGCTTCTG
Source organism: Arachis hypogaea (assembly GCF_003086295.3). Classification (NCBI taxonomy): domain Eukaryota; kingdom Viridiplantae; phylum Streptophyta; class Magnoliopsida; order Fabales; family Fabaceae; genus Arachis; species Arachis hypogaea. Next base: position 54,564,981 of record NC_092045.1, read on the forward strand.
AAGAAGCTTATGATCCTGAAAACCCTGCCATGGCAGAGGTTAATTACATGGGTAAACCATATGGAAACACCTATAACCCATCATGGAGAAATCATCCAAATTTCTCCTATAAGGATCAACAAAAGCCTCAACAAGGCTTTAACAATGGTGGACGCAATAGGCTGGGCAATAGCAAGCCATATCCATCATCTTCTCAGCAACAGACAGAGAATTCTGAACAAAACACTTCTAATTTAGCCAATATTGTCTCTGATCTGTCAAAGGCCACTTTCAGTTTCATGAATGAAACAAGATCCTCCATCAGAAATCTGGAGGCACAAGTGGGCCAGCTGAGTAAGAAAGTCATTGAAACTCCTCCCAGTATTCTCCCAAGCAATACAAAAGAAAACCCAAAAGGAGAGTGCAAGGCCATTGATGTGATCAATGTGGCCGAATGCACAAGGGAGGAGGAGGACGAAAATCCTAGTGAGGAAGACCTCCTGGGACGTCCTTCAAGCAAGAAGGAGTTTCCTATTAAGGATCCAAAGGAATCTGAGGCTCATACAGAGACCATAGAGATTCCATTAAATCTCCTTCTGCCATTCATGAGCTCTGAAGATTATTCTTCCTCTGAAGAGGATGAAGATGTGACTGGAGAGCAAGTTGCTCAATATTTAGGAGCTATCATTAAGCTGAATGCCAAGCTGTTTGGTAATGAGACTTGGGAAAGTGAACCTCCCTTGCTCATTAGTGAACTAGATACTTGGATTCAGAAAACTCTACCTCAAAAGAAACAAGATCCTGGCAAGTTCTTAATACCTTGTACCATTGGCACCATGAGCTTTGAAAAAGCTCTATGTGATCTAGGGTCAGGGATAAATCTTATGCCACTCTCTGTAATGGAGAAGCTAGGGATCATTGAGGTACAACCTGCCTTGTTCTCATTGCAATTGGCAGATAAGTCATTGAGACAAGCTTATGGAATAGTAGAGGACGTACTAGTAAAGGTTGAAGGCCTTTACATCCCTACTGATTTCATAATCCTAGACACTAGGAAGGAAGATGATGAATGCATCATCCTAGGAAGACCTTTCCTAGCCACAGCAGGAGCTGTGATAGATGTCAACAGAGGTGAATTAGTCCTTCAATTGAATGGGGACTACCTTGTGTTTAAGGCACATGGCCATCCCTCTGTGACAAAAGAGAGTAAGCAGGAAGAGCTTCTCTCAGTTCAGAGTCAAGAAGAGCCACACAGTCAAACTCTAAGTTTGGTGTTGTGAAGCCACAACCAAACTCTAAGTTTGGTGTTAAGACCCCATATCCAAACTCTAAGTTTGGTGTTGGGACTACACACTAACATTGACCTGATCACCTTGTGGCTCCATGAGAGCCACTGTCAAGCTATTGACATTAAAGAAGCGCTTGTTGGGAGGCAACCCAATTTTATTTATCTAATTTTTATTTTATTTTGTTCTATTGTTATTTTGTGTTTTATTAGGTACATGATCATGAGGAGTCACGAAAAAATAAAAAAAAAATAAAAACAGATTCAAAAACAGAAGAAAAAAATTTTTCACCCTGGAGGACGCACGGGCTGGCGTTCAACGCCAGTAAGGTGCATCTGGCCGGCGTTCAACGCCAGAACAGAGCACCATTCTGGCGCTGAACGCCAGAAACAAGCAACATCCTGGCGCTGAACGCCAGGAATGTGCCCAGAGAGGAAAAACTGGCGCTGAACGCCAGTAACAAGCATGAAACTGGCGTTCAACGCCAGAAACATGCTTTACATGGGCGTTGAACGCCCAGAACGTGCACCAATGGGCGTTTAAACGCCAGAATGGTGTGCCAAGGCAATTTACATGCCTATTTGGTGCAGGGATGGAATTCCTTGACACCTCAGGATCTGTGGACCTCACAGGATCCCCACCTACCTCGCCCTCTCCCTTTCCATTCATGGTCATTCCTTCTATTTTTCATTCACCACCTACATCTATCCACTCTTCCCCATACACCCTACCTACCTTTACAATTCAACTTCTCTTTCCCACCCATATAGCTGAATCCATCTCCCCTCACTCACCTCCATTTTCTTCTTCTTCTTCTTCCTCTCTTCTTTCTTCTCTTGCTCGAGGGCGAGCAATATTTTAAGTTTGGTGTGGTAAAAGCATAGCTTTTTTGTTTTTCCATTACCATTAATGGCACCTAAGGCCAGAGAAACCTCAAAGGGAAGACAAAAGCTTCCACCTCTGAGTCTTGGGAGATGGAAAGACTATAAGCCGTCATAGCTCAGTGGTAGAACATGTGGCTGCAAATCAAGAGATCCCTGAGATACCTCAGGGAATAAGTTATCCTCCACACAAATATTGGAAGCAACTAAAGGGTAGAAACACCAAAATTACTAGGAATCATTCAACAGAAGCAAGGAAGAGACATAGAGGAGCTCAAAAAGCACCATTGGACCTTCAAGAAGGCGCCACCCTCACTCAGGTGGATTCATTCCTTGTTCTTTATTTCTTTCTGTTTTCGGTTTTTTTATGTTGTGTTTATCTATGTTTTGTGTCTCTACTTCATGATCATTAGTATGTAACCATGCCTTAAAGCTATGAATAAAATCCATTAATCCTTCACCTCTCTTAAATGAAAAATGTTTTAAATCAAAAGAACAAGAAGTACATGAATTTCGAATTTATCCTTGAATTTAATTTAATTATATTGATGTGGTGGCAATACTTTTTGTTTTCTGAATGAATGCTTGAACAGTGCATATTTTTGATCTTGTTGTTTATGAGTGTTAAAATTGTTGGCTCTTGAAAGAATGATGAACAAAGAGAAATGTTATTGATGATCTGAAAAATCATGAAATTGATTCTTGAAGCAAGAAAAAGCAGTGAAAAAGCAAAAGCTTGTAAAAAAAATAGAAAGAAAAAGAAAAAGCAAGCAGAAAAAGCCAATAGCCCCTAAAACCAAAAGGCAAGGGTAAAAAGGATCCAAGGCTTTGAGCATCAATGGATAGGAGGGCCCAAGGAAATTAAATCCAGGCCTAAGCAGCTGAATCAAGTTGTCCCTAACCATGTGCTTGTGTCATGAAGGTCCAAGTGAAAAGCTTGAGACTGAGTGGTTAAAGTCGTGATCCAAAGCAAAAGAGTGTGCTTAAGAGCTCTGGACACCACTAACTGGGGACTCTAGCAAAGCTGAGTCACAATCTGAAAAGGTTCACCCAGTTATGTGTCTGTGGCATTTATGTATCCGGTGGTAATACTGGAAAACAAAGTGCTTAGGGCCACGGCCAAGACTCATAAGTAGCTGTGTTCAAGAATCAAACATGCTTAACTAGGAAAGTCAATAACACTATCCAAAATTCTGAGTTCCCAGAGACGCCAATCACTCTAAACTTCAAAGGAAAAAGTGAGATGCCAAAACTGTTCAGAAGCAAAAAGCTACAAGTCCCGCTCATCTAATTAAATTAATATTCATTGATATTTTAGAATCTATAGTATATTCTCTTCTTTTTATCCTAATTGATTTTCAGTTGCTTGGGGACAAGCAACAATTTAAGTTTGGTGTTGTGATGAGCGGATAATTTATACGCTTTTTGGCATTGTTTTTATATAGTTTTTAGTAAGTTCAAGCTACTTTTAGGGATATTTTCATTAGTTTTTATGTTAAATTCACATTTCTGGACTTTACTATGAGTTTGTGTGTTTTTCTGTGATTTCAATTAAATTTTGGCTGAAATTGAGGGACTTGAGCAAAACTCTGAAGAAGGCTGACAAAAGGACTGCTGATGCTGTTGGAATCTGACCTCCCTGCACTCGAAATGGATTTTCTGGAGCTACAGAACTCCAATTGGCGCGCTCTCAACGGCGTTGGAAAGTAGACATCCAGGGCTTTCCAGCAATATATAATAGTCCATACTTTATTTGGAGATTGACGACGTAACTTGGCGTTGAACGCCAAGTTCATGCTGCTGTCTGGAGTTAAACGCCAGAAAAACGTCATGATCCGGAGTTGAACGCCCAAAACACGTCATAACTCGGAGTTCAACTCCAAGAGAAGCCTCAGCTCGTGAATTGATCAAGCTCAGCCCAAACATACACCAAGTGGGCCCCGGAAGTGGATTTATGCATCAATTACTTACTCATGTAAACCCTAGGAGCTAGTTTATTATAAATAGAACATTTATCTATTGTATTAGACATCTTTTGACAGTTTAATCTCTTGACTATTCGGTCACTTGATCATGGAGAGGGCTGGCCATTAGGCCATGCCTGAACCTTTTACTTATGTATTTTCAACGGTGGAGTTTCTGCACACCATAGATTAAGGGTGTGGAGCTCTGCTGTACCTCAAGTATTAATGCAATTCTATTGTCTTTTATTTAATTCTCTCTTATTCTTATTCCAAGATATTCATTCGTACCCAAGAACATGATGAATGTGATGATAAGTAACCCTCATTATCATTCTCACCTATGAACGCACGTGATTGACAACCACTTCCGTTCTACATGCAACAGAGCTTGAATGTGTATCTCTTAGATTCCCCAACAGAATCTTCGTGGTATAAGTTAGATGGATGGCGGCATTCATGAGGATCCGGAAAGTCTAAACCTTGTCTGTGGTATTCCGAGTAGGATTCTGTGATTGAATGACTGTGATGAGCTTCAAACTCTTGAAGGCTGGGTGTGATGACAAGCGCAAAAGAATCAAGGGATTCTATTCCAACCTGATTGAGAACCGACAGATGATTAGCCGTGCTGTGACAGAGCATAGGAACATTTTCACTGAGAGGATGGGATGTAGCCATTGACAACGGTGATGCCCTACATACAGCTTGCCATGGAAAGGAGTAAGAAGGATTGAGTTGAAGCAGTGGGAGAGCAGGCGTCCTTGAGCCATACAGTATCTCCATTCGCTTATCTGAAATTCCCACCAATGAATCTGCATGAGTATTCTATCCCTTTTATTATTTATTTTCTTATTTCTATTTTCAAAAACCCATAAACCAATTTAATCTGCCTAACTGAGATTTACAAGGTGACCATAGCTTGCTTCATACCAACAATCTCTGTGGGATCGACCCTTACTCACGTAAGGTTTATTACTTGGACGACCCAGTACACTTGCTGGTTAGTTGAACGGAGTTGTGACCACTCGTGCCAATTTCTAAATTCCATACGAGCACAAGGAGTATAATTATTCGATTTGTGTGAAAGTATAAATCACAATTTCGTCCACCACCAACCATGTCCTAGCTCTGTCTCTTACAACAAAGGGGAAAAGCATAAGTCTGTAGACCTCGGGATCAATCCCATTGGTCCTAACAATATCACAGATCTGTAAGAATTCAGATAAGAATTGATGAGGATCTTCTGATGGAAGTCCATGAAACTTGCAGTTTTGCTGCATTAGAGAAACTAATTGAGGCTTAAGCTCAAAGTTGTTTGCTCTAATGGCAGGAATTGAGATGCTTCTTCCATAGAAGTTCGAAGTTGGTGCAGCATAGTCACCAAGCATCTTCCTTACATCTCTGGAATTGTTGTTATTTTTGGCTGCCATGTCTTCTTCTTTTTCAAAAATTTCTGTCAGGTCCTCTCGAAAGAGTTGTGCTTTAGATTCTCTTAGCTTCCTCTTTAGAGTCAAGATCGGCTTCAATAAGAATATCTTTATCCTTGTTCCTGCTCATATGAAAAAGAAGATAACAGAAAAGAAGAGAAATCCTCTATGTCACAGTATAGAGATTCCTTTATATGAGTAAAAGAAGAGAAGAATGTGGTAGAGAGAAAATAAAGAGAATTCGAACACAGAGAGGGAGAGAGGGTTCAAAGTTTAAGAAGAAGAGAGGTGTTAGTAATTAAATAAATAAATAGAAAGAGATGACAGAGAAGAGAAATTCACAAATCAATTAAAAGAAAAGAAAAATATTTTTGTTTTCATTTTAATTATTGGTTAGTATTTGAAAATTAAGAAAGGAATAAACTAAAATTAGAGTTTAAAATAATTAGTTAATAAAAAAAGATTTTCGAAAAAGGGGTTAGTGATTTTCGAAAATTGGAAGTAGGAAAGTAGTTAGGTGGTTTTGAAAAAGATAAGTAATAGTAATTAGTTGAAAAAGATTTGAAAATAAATTTTGAAAAGATAAAAAGTTGGAAAAAAATTTTGAATTTAAAAAGATATGATTGACAAAGATTTGATTGAAAAAGATATGATTTTAAAAAAGATATGATTGAAAAGATATGATTGAAGAAGATTTGATTTTTAAAATTGATGACTTGACTAACGAGAAATTAAAATATATGATTCTAAAATTCAAAGATTGAACATTTCTTAACAAGGAAGTAACAAACTTGAAATTTTTGAATCAAAACATTAATTGTTAGCAAGGATTTTTGAAAATGTGGAAAGATAAGATTTTAAAATTATGAATAAAAACATGAAAATTTGAAAAAAAAAAATTTGAATTTGAAATGAAATTACCTCCCCTGTGTCATCCTGGCATTAAACGCCCAGGATGCTATCCATTCTGGCGTTTAATGCCCAGAATGCTACCTCTTTGGGCGTTTAACGCCCAGCCAGATACCCTGGCTGGCCTTTAACGCCAGAATTCCTTCTTTACTGGGCATTTTTCTAAATGCCCAGCTTTTTCTCTGTGATTTCTCTGCTGTATGTTTTGAATCTTCATTTCTCTGTATTATTTACTTGAAAAGAGATATTTTTTATTTTTGAATTTTTAATGAAGAGAGAGAAAAACAACAAAATGAAATAAAACATAAAAATGCAAGATCAAAACAAGTAATGCATGCAAGGATACGTTGAATGTCAAGATGAACACCAAGAACACTTTGAAGATCATGATGAACATCAAGGACATATTTTTGAAAAATTTTTAAGAAAAAAAAGATATGCAAGACACCAAACTTAGAAATTTTTAATGTTTAGACACTATGGATTTGAAAATACATATGAAAAACAAGAAAAGATACAAAATAGGAGAATTTAAAGATCAGAACAAGGAAAATCATCAAGAACAACTTGAAGATCAATGAAGAACACAATGCATATGTTTTCGAAAATTTAAGGAAGCATGATGTGTGGAAAACGATCCAACACAAAACTCACCGGCAAGTGTACCGGGTCGCATCAAGTAATAAAACTCACAGGAGTGAGGTCGATCCCACAGGGATTGAAGGATTGAGCAATTTTAGTTTAGTGGTTGATTTAGTCAAGCGAATCAAGTATTGGTTGAGTGGTTTATCTTTAACAGAAGCTAAATTGCTTGGAATGTAAAGGGAGAGGGGAGGATTGCAGTAAATTAAAGAGCAGGAAAGTAAAAGATACTGAATCTTAAAGAACAAGAAATTAAATGACTGAAACTTAAAGTGCAAGAAATGTAAATTGCAGTAACTTAAAGTGCAAGAAATATAAATTGCTTGAATGGAAAAGGGATTTGAGGATTGGGAATTCAGAATTTCAACAAGGAAAATTAAATTGCAACAATTAATAAAGCAGAAGTTGAATTAGAAATAACTAGAATTCAAACAGAAATGGAAATTAACTTGCAGCAGAGGTTCATAGAAGAACCAAAAGGAAAAATGGGATCTCAGGACTCAAGAGACTAGATAGCAAAGTCTAGATCTCAACTGCCTTCCCAGATCCAAGTTCACAAAGCAATTAACAAGAAATTGAAGAAGAAGCAGTGAAGGAATTGTAATTGAACTCAATTATGCAGAAGAGAAATTAAAGAGATCTTGAATGGAGATTGAGACAGAAATTCCTCAATTCTTCACACCCAAGATTTAAACAAGAAAAGTAAAAATGCCCACACAAGAACGAGGAAGAAGAGAGATCAATTCTCCTCCCTAATTCTCTGAAATCTCAGTGAAGTCTCCAAGAGAAGTTCCAAAGTTCAAAAATAAAAGTAAAGATTCAAAGAAAGGTTCAAAGAAAAGTCAAGGAAAAAGGGTCCTACTTACATCAAACTATCTCCTATTTATACACTTTCTATTCTTGGATTTTGGAATTTGGATGGGCTTTTGAGTTGGTGAAGAAATGAATTAAATTGGATTTTTAAACCAATTTTCAGCCCAAGAGCAATTGCTTCCAGGAGGCTGTCCTGCCCTTGTGGAGGGCAGGGCAGAAAATGATGCGTCTGGCCCGTGGTGCGAGCGTGTGGTGCGAGTTGGTGCTGCAGGATGCTGCCCTACCCTTGTGGAGGGCAGGGCAGAAATTTTTGGTGCGCCAGATTTTGCTTGTGCGTTCGTGTTGATGCTGCCGAAGCTTCCTTGGTGCGCCAATCTGGTGTGCTGGCCGTGCACCAAAAAATGCTGCCCTGCCCTTGCGGAGGGCAGGGCAATGTTTCCTAAGTTGAAGTCCCGTGTTCGAAACTTGGGCAATGCACACGCTACTCTTTTTCTTGGGTTTCTTGGTACCAAACTAAGGCCTAGTTTCTTGTTTCCTCATGGTGCCGTGTTCGATCCTTGTATCAAGCATTGGTGAGCTTTTTCTTTGAATTTCTTCCTTTGGTGAGCCCGATATTGCCCTTGAAGAGGGCAGGGCAGTGTTTTTGCTCTCCTTGATCCATGGCACCAATTTGTGCTCTGCCCTTGTTGTGGACAGGGCAGTGTTACCTCTCAAGGCTTGTTTCCTTATGTTGCGCTCCTAGAGGGCAGTGTGCCCTTGTGGAGGGCAATGCTTGCTTCCTCCTTTTATGCGCCACAGTTCTTCTCTCTTGGGCCACGCTTTCTTAAGCCACGCTTCCTCTTTTCTTCTTTTCTTCACCTACAATAAACCAAAACAACCACTCAAAGTATCACTAAATTCACAAGGCTTATAAATCAATTAAAAATCAATTAAATTTAGTTTAAACCTCATGAGTTAGCATCAATTTAATGGTAGTTGCTTGATTTAAAGAAGTTATGCATTTTCATTCCAAATCACTTACTTAGAATGCAAGAAAGTGCATAAAGACAAATAAAACAAGTGAAATTAGCTTGAAAAATAGGTATATGATGACTTGTCATCAAAGCATGCAATTGACACCAAACTTAGAATTTGACACTAAACTCAATCAAGAAACACAAAAAATATTTTTGGTTTTTATGATTTTATTAAACCTTTTTGTATTTTTTGAAAATAGAACTAAAATTACCATATCTAAGCAACAAGATGAACCGTCAGTTGTCCAAACTCGAACAATCCCCGGCAACGGCGCCAAAAACTTGGTACACAGAATTGTGATTTCACACTTTTCTCACAACTCCGCGCAGCTGACCAGCAAGTGCACTGGGTCGTCCAAGTAATACCTTACGTGAGTAAGGGTCGATCCCATGGAGATTGACAGCTTGAAGCAAGCTATGGTCATCTTGTACATCTCAGTCAGGCGGATTCAAATGGTTATGAGGTTTGATAATAAAAAGATAAATAAAGCAGAAAATAAAATAAAGTTACTTATGTAGTTCCTTGGTGGGAATTTTAGATAAGCGTTTAGAGATGCTTTGTTGCCTCTGAACCTCTGCTTTCTTATTGTCCTCATCCAATCATGCGTACTCCCTTCCATGGCAAGCTGTATGTTGGTGGATCACCGTTGTCAATGGCTACCAACCGTCCTCTCAGTGAAAAAATATCCTCTACGGTTTTCCGCACGGCTAATCAGCTGTCGGTTCTCGATCGTGTCGGAATAGAATACATTTATTCTTTTGCACACTGTCACTGTGCCAAACAGTCACGAATTTGATGCTCGTCATAGTCATCCTATCCCAGATCCTACTCAGAATACCATAGACAAAGTTTAGACTTTTCGGATCTCAAAAATGCTTCCAATTGATTCTAGCTTGTACCACGAAGGTTCTAACATCACGGATTTGAATGCTCTGTTGTCAGGAAAGGTGATTCAGATCCGTGAGTCAGAGACCAAAGAGAGTATACTCCAGCTGTTGTCCAATGACTACGTTGAACATCATGTAGACCGTTTTGTGGTTATTAGGCACGCGGATCTTGGCTAAGCGAGTAACAAAGATTGGGTGATTGTCCTGGGTCACCCCTTCATTCTGACTTAACTGAATTAAGTACCAGAGTATATCTTGGAGGAGAAGTAGGCGTGAATTGAATAGAAAAATAATAATACTTGCATTAGTACTCGAGGAACAGCAGAGCTCCTCGCCTTAATCTATGAGGTGTAGAAACGCCACCATTGAAAAATACATAAGAGCAAGGTCTAGGCATGGCCGAATGGCCAGCTTCCCAATGGCATAATACAATTGAAATAGGGTTCAAAGACCTGATCAAATGATCGAAAAGTGGTCCAAAGATATGAATACAATAGTAAAAAGTGCTATTTATACTAAACTAGTAAACTAGGTTTACAGAAAATGAGTAGATAGTGCAGAAATCCACTTTCGGGGCCCACTTGGTGTGTGATGGGGCTGAGCAATGAAGCTTTCATGTGCATAGGCCCTTCTTGGAGCTCAAATGCCAGTTTTGGTGCCAGTTTGAGCGTTTAACTCCAGCTTTGGTGCCAATTCTGGCGTTTTACGCCAGAAAAGGGTCTATGGTGGGCGTTTGGATGCCAGTTTGGGCCATCAAATCTCGGGCTAAGTATGTGCCATTATACATTGCTGGAAAGCCCAAGATGTCTACTTTCCAACGCAATTGAGAGCGCGCTGATAAACCCCATTTGTAGGGTTTATCTTTTGTTGAATTTAAGGGATTTTATGACCTTTTACCCACATTTATTCAATGAAATAGTATGGTTTCATGATTTTCCCTTAATTTGTGCTTAAATGTGAAAACATGGTTTCTAGACCTTAAATTAGTTAATTTTAATTCACCTTTGATTCCACTAGATGCCTTGATTTGTTTGTTAAGTGATTTCAGGTTGAAAAGGGCTAGGGAAGGATCAAAAGAGTGAAAGGAAAGCATACAAAGGGGATAAGATCATGAAAAGCCAAAGAATTGAACTCGCCCATGGACACGCGCGCGCACCTGGCGCTTACGCGCACCTTGCGAATTACCCCATGGACGCGTACACGTGCTGTGCGCGTACGCGTCGATGTTGGAATATGATTTTTTATTGAAAACATGGCCAGCGAATTCAGAAGGGTTGTGGGGTCCAATCCCAACCAACTTTGGCACCAAAAATGCTATTTAAAGCCAAGGATTAAAGAGCAAAGGGGAATTCCATCATTCACACTCATCAGGATTAGTTTAGAGTTACTTTTAGAGAGAGAAGCTCTCACTTCTCTCTAGGATTAGGATTAGGATTAGGTTTAGTTCTTAGATCTAGGTTTAATTCATGCTTTGATTTACTTTTCCTTTTGTAATTCTTCTTCTCCTACATCTCTTCTCTCTAGTTTAGCATTTAATTCTTGTAATTCTCTACTTTTATGTTGATGCACTTTTATTCTTCCATTTTCCTTTAATGCAATTTATGTTTTCATGTTCCTTTATTGTTCATTTGATTGTTGTTATAAATTCCTTGCAATAATTGTTATTAGATTTCATTGTTGTTGTCAATTTACTATGCTTTTCTTTCATGCCTTCTAAGTGTTTGACAAAATTCTTGGTTGGATTTTAGAGTAGAATTTTGTGCTCTTGGCTTGGAAAGGTGACTTAGGACTTCTTGATTTGCTAATGTCCAAGTAATTGATGATTGGGAGCCATTGACTCTAGTTCCCACTAATTGAATTAGTGGAGAGTTAGGACTTATGGACTTGGATTGATATATCTCATTTAACTTTTCTTTACTACTAGTTAGAGGATGATTTAAATTCTCATATTGTGGTTAGTGATTAGGATAGAGATCCTTGACCACCAAATCTTGCCAAAACCTTTTAAGCCATTAGTTTACGTTTTTGCCATTTATCTTTCATGTTTCTTATCAAAACCCCAAAAATAACTCATAACCAATAACAAGACATTTTATTGTAATTCCTAGGGAGAACGACCCGAGGTTCAATACTTCGGTTTATAAATTTTAGGGGTTTGTACTAGTGACAAACAACTTTTTGTATGAAAGGATTATTGATTGGTTTAGAAACTATACTTGCAACAAGAATTCATTTGTGAAATTCTATACCATTAAAAATCCAATCATCAAAATGGCGCCGTTGCTGGGGAATTGCAATGGTGTTAGGTTATTGGTTATTGTACATATGTGAATAGTGTGAATATATTGCTTTTTGCTTTATTTGCTAGTTGTAGAAATTTGTTTCTCTCATTTTCTATTATCTTTTGATTTTTGTTTTCTTTTTCCATTATGAATTCTCGCTTTGGCTATGAGTGTGATTACAACTATATTGTAGGTGATGAGAACTTCAATGAGAATGTATATCAAGGATGGGACACTCGAAGGTGGGAGGAGCCATATGCATATGATCAATCTTCATGGCAACAACCTCCACCAATGCACTATGAAGAAGAGTCATTCTATGATGCATACCAATCCAATGGCTATGGTGAAGCTCCTTGTGACTTTCAAGAACTACCACCATATGCCTACGAGTCATATCCTCAATATGAACCATACTCACAAGCCCTCTACCACCAAGCACCTCCATCTGACCATAATTCGTATCCATCTTACCAACCACCTTTTGAACCATACGAGCCATGCATGGAACCACCATTCCAATATCCATACTCCCAAGAACCACCTCAATATACACCACATACCCTTATCAAGAAGAATCACTTCCCTATCATGAACCCTTTCTCCATGACAATGAATCCCCCTATCCACCCCAATCCTCAAAGGATGAAACCCTTAGCCTTATACTTCAAGGGCAAGGAGAAATGAAAAGGGAGACAATAGAATTTGTGGCTACCTTGATCAAGGTAGTAACCGTTTTAGTCTCCCAATATTTGAGCACTCAAAGCACTCCCATGGTCACATATGGAGAATCAATTGAAAAGCATAGCATGAAGGAGAGATTAGAAACTCCGGTGGAGAATGAGGGATATTATTTTGTATTAGAGCAATTGGAGGAGCCTATGATCATTGAAGAAGATGAAGAAGTGGTTGAAGACTTAGGAGATGTGGAACCTCCTTGGGGACCTAGAGTTGAAGAGAACCTTTCCAAGAAGAGTGAATTTGATGTTAAGGAGGGACATGCACAACCTCCAAAACAAATTTTAAATGAAGACTTGGAGGGAGTGAAGCAAGAATTGAGTTTTCTTGGTGATGAAGATCATGCATCCAACTTTTTTGGTGGTGAATCCTTTGAATTTGAAGAACCTTCTCCCAATGAATTTGAAAGTGATGTGAAGGTAGATTTCTCTCGACCTCCCATTTATGACTTGAGTGATGGAGAAGAGTTAGATGAAGTTGATGAACAAAGGATTGAGAATGAAGAAGTTTATGAAGAGGTGGAGATTGACAAGGAAGCAAACAAGGGAGTAGAGCTTGCAAGGACATTGGAGATACCTCTCCCCAAGCCACCACCATCCATTTATTCATTCAAGTGGGTAAATTCCTTATACTTAAGCTTTATTATTCCCCTTGAATATGGTTTGCTTGAGACGGATGGTTAACTTAGAAAAATTAGTGGCTTTAATAGTAAAAGGGAGATGGTCACATGTCCAAAGCTTGATAGCAAAGGTTGGTGTAGAACCAGAATGCATGGGTCTAGAAGGATATTTGGTCACTTTGTTGAGAATTCACCTTGCTCACCACCCACATGGACTAATGATAATCAACTTGGAGATGGGTGTGAAAATAAAATATGGGATCTAGGAACACATAAGGATCAACTTTGGTAGCCCATGGTGTGTGTAGAACTCCATCAAAGCTTGGAGATATTAATTTTGAAGAATGGGGCACAATGGAGAACCAAGCATTGGTGGATGTTCCAAGATGAGTTCAAGCACAAGCCACCTTAAAAGGAGCTCCCCATAAGTCCAACTCAAGGACAATAAACAAAAGTGCTAGGTGGGAGACACCCCACCATGGTAAAATCTTTTCATTTTTCTTTTTTTTAAATATTGATAGAATTAGTTTAAATTCATGTTTTGATTAGTTTGTTGAGTTTAATTAGTATTTTAGCATGTTAAATAAGGTTTTATGGTGTTTTGGTAGCTGTTTGAATGTTTGGAACACTTGGATTGGTGTAAAAACATAGAAAATTTTTGAAAAACAGAGCACCATCCACGCGTACGCGTTGATAAACCCCAATTTCGTGGTTTATTTTGTGCTTATTTTGGGAGATTTATTCACCTTTTCCCACAATTATTCAATGAAATAGCATGGTTTTGTAATTCTCCCTTGAATTGTGCTTAAATGTAAAAACATGCTTTTTAGGCCATAAATTAGTGATTTTAATTCACTTTAATCCCATTCGATGCCTTGATGTGTTTGTTAAGTGATTTCAGGTCCATAAGGCAAGTATTGGATGGAAGAAATGAGGAGAAAAGCATGCAAAGAGGAGAATGCATGAAGAAATAAAGATTTGGAATGCACCAATGGACGCGTACGCGTACAAGGCGCGCACGCGCAAAAGTGGTTTCCCAATGAAATGTTTGTTGTTCTTTTATTGTTGATTTGAATTGTGGATTTACTTTACTTGCAATTGGTAGTTGGTAGATTTTATATTCCTGCTCATTTACCATGCTTTCCATTTGTACCCACCAAGTGTTTGACAAAATGCTTGGAAGGATGTTAGAGTAGATTTTGAGCATTCTTGGCTTGGAAAGAGTAATTAGGCAATCTTGAGTCATGAAAACCAACTTATGTTGGTGATCTAGAGTTGTTAGCTAATATTGTTTCCATTGACGCTAATCTTTTGCTAATTTAATTAGTGAGTTGATTAGGACTTATGGAATATTATTTTCATTGACGCTAATCTTTTGCTAATTTAATTAGTGAGTTGATTAGGACTTATGGAATATTGTTTCCATTGATGCTAATCTTTTGCTAGTTTAATTAGTAAGTTGGTTAGGACTTTTGGATTGAGATTATCTAGTCTCGTTAGACTTTCTCCCTATTTGTTGGAGTTGACGTAATAAGATAAATTCTTGTTTATATTTGTAACATGATTAATTAATCTTGTTTGACTTTCTCCCTATTTGTTGGAGTTGACTAAATAAGATGAATTAATCATGCATGACTAGGATAGAAAGCCTATGATCTCAATCCATCACCATGAATGTCTCCCTTTATTACTTGCTTGATTTACTTTTCTTCTTGTCCATTTAATTTCTTGCCTCATATCAATCAAAACCCCCCTATACCCCTCATAGCCAATAATTAAGCACTTCATTGCAATTCCTTGTGAGACGACCCAGAGTCTTAATACTTCGGTTAATTTTCATTGGGGTTTGTACATGTGACAACCAATATTTTTGATTGGGAGGATTGTTTGTGGTGTAGAACTATACTTGCAACGAGAATTCATTCAATTGAGGAAATTCTATACCACGACAATTTTCTTAAATCACGCGTACGGTGCATGTACGCATGCCCGAGCTTTTTGGCCATTCCACGCGCACGCGCACATGACGCGTTCGCATGCATGCAGAAGTTCCACCTCCAGCCAATGACCCGAGAGTTGCGCCTGCACTGTGCGAACTTTGTGCCTGAGGCACAAACATCAACCCAGGCATAAGCGCGATGGACGCGTACGCGCTTCATCTCCGGTTTACCAAGCACGCATACGCGTGCCTTACACGTATGCGTAATGCCCATTCCACTACCATCCGCGCGCGCAACATGCGCGCGTACGCGCGGATTTCCTTCCTTCACTACATTTCTTTTCTTCTCCTCTTTCCATTTCTTTTCTCCTCCTTTCTTCTTCCCTTCTTCTACCTCCCATCCAACACTCCCAAACTCCATTGATAACCATTTATTTTAGTTAACTAATTAGTTAGTTAGTTAGTTGATTAGTTAGTTTTAGTTAGTTTTCATTTTATTTTCTCTTTTTCATTGTAAGTGTTGGATTGTTATTCTTATTTACCATTAATTACTGCTGGATGATAAAAAGGTTGTTATCTCAACATCATTATGTTTATAAACTTTGTTGGACTCTATTATTGAAGTTATATTCTACTACTTGGTTTTGAGTTTTTCATGCTTACCTTTTAAGAATACAAAGTGATGAGAATTGCCTTCAAGCATGTTTAATCTTCTTGAATTGCATGATTTGGCCACCATGTGATTTGAACCTTATTCTTTGATTAGGCAACCTCTTGATGGATGATGTTGTGCATTTACCTCAATACATTGTGCTTCTTGATCATATGCATCCATATGTTTTCAGCTTGAATGCTTTTATGCTTCTTCAATGCTTGTTTTACCTTACAAGTTCACTTAAAGCATCACAAGCACACTAGGATAAGTGAAGTGCATGCTTCTTTTGTGATATTACCTTTATGCTAATGTGTGTTCTAAACCGCACAATTTAGAATTCACATACCTAATATTTCTTAATGTCACACTAATTCACTCACTCATTCCTAGTGATTTACCTCATTCCATCAATGTATGCTTCCTTGCTTTTATATCATCTCATCTTATGGTGTTATTTTCTGTTTTTCATGATGGATGCACCATGAGCAATAGCGAAAGTGGAAGAAAGAACACGCAGCACCGGTTGACCTACCAGCTGAAGGTAGCAATCCGGAGATTCGCCGTACCCCCTTACTCATCTTTGAGTGCACCGAGGACGGTGCAAACTTTTAAGTGTGGGGAGGTCATCACCGACCGATCAGCGATGTTGGGTGACAAGTTTCTAATCCAACACTTTTTCATTTTCTTTTTTAGGATTTTTACGTGCATTTTCTTAATTTTTCATATATATTCACAATAAGCTTAGTCAAAATAATGAAAATTTTCATGATTTCTATCTATAGGGCACTAATTGATTTGAGAGAAAAACTTTTTCATAGAACTTGCTTGAATCACATACATATATTGTGGAACATGGTTTTTGAGCTAAGAACACAAGCAAGTGAGATTTGAGCCTAATGGTGTGGTTACATCTTATAACCACTTATTTTTCTTCTTGTGTGCATTATTCTCTTTCTATGATTATGATCTTTGATTTGTTTGATTATTTATGTCCATTATTTTGTGTATTCATGCACTTATATGAGGCCATTATTTCATTTAGCTCACTTACCCAAATGGCCTTACCTTTTATCTTCCATTGTTAGCAAATTTGAGCCTACGATTAACCCACTTTGTTCTTAATTTAGCACATTACAAGCCTTAAAGCGAAAAACAATAAATGTCCTTAATTTGGATCTTTGATTAGCTTAGGCTAGTGTGTGTGAGTATCATTCAAGTGTGGGAAACTTGGGACATTGGTTGAGTTAAAAGGATGTTTTTGTTTTATATTTCTATATTTGGAAATCGGGTACATACTCATGCGTTAATTAAATGAAAGACCTTATGCATTGATAATCTTGAAAGAAAGAAAAAAATAAGAAAAACGAAAGAAAAAAAAAGAAAAAAAAGAAAAAATGTAGATATCAAAAAAAAGAAAGAAATTAGAAAAGAAAGAAAAAGAAGAAAAAGAAAGCAATAAAAGGGGACAAAATGCCCCAAAGTGTAGCTCAATAAAATCAATGCATAAGTGTTGTAAAATGAAAAGGGATACATGAGTATGTGAAAGAGTGAAAATGGGTAATTAGGTTAGAACTTAATTGTATAGGATGTCATAGGTTAGGTGGGAAGTGTAAGCTTATCAAAGATTCAAATTTCAAGTTCACTTGACCAAATATGCATCCTACCCTGACCCTAACCCCATTACAACCAAAGAAAGGACCTCATGATACTTGTATGCATGCATGAAATATATGTCGATTGTTAGAAGAAAAAAAAATCTTAGAAAGCATGATTAGGAGAGAATTGAGAGAATCAACCCTAAACACTTGAGCGAATAGAGTGCAAATACATCCGGTGAGGGTTTGATGCTCAATTACATGTTTCCACCTATGATCATCTTCTTGGGAATTGATTTATTTTGACCAAGCAATTGCATTCATTTAGATAGTTGCATATAGGTAGATTGTATTTAGTTACTCTCCATTGAATAAATGCCATACCCTTACTTCATTCTTGGTTTAAGCATGAGGACATGCTTGCTTTAAGTGTGGGGAGGTTGATAAACCCCATTTGTAGGGTTTATCTTGTGTTGAATTTAAGGGATTTTATGACCTTTTACCCACATTTATTCAATAAAATAGTATGGTTTCATGATTCTCCCTTAATTTGTGCTTAAATGTGAAAACATGCTTTCTAGACCTTAAATTAGTTAATTTTAATTCACCTTTGATTCCACTAGATGCCTTGATTTGTTTGATAAGTGATTTCAGGTTGAAAAGGGCTAGGGAAGGATCAAAGGAGTGAAAGGAAAGCATACAAAGGGGAGAAGATCATGAAAAGCCAAAGAATTGAACTCACCCATGGACGCGCGTGCGTACCTGGCGCTTACGCGCACCTTACGAATTACCCCATGGACAAGTACGCGTGCTGTGCGCGTACGCGTCGATGTTGGAATATGATTTATTAATGAAAACGTGGCCAGCAAATTCAAAAGGGTTGTGGGGCCCAATCCCAACCAACTTTGGCACCAAAAATGCTATTTAAAGCCAAGGATTGAAGAGTAAAGGGGAATTCCATCATTCACGCACGAATTGGGTTTCTGTAGCTCCAGAAAATTCAATTCGAGTGCAGGGAGGTTAGAATCCAACAGCATCTACAGTCCTTTTTCAGCATCTGAATCAGATTTTTGCTCAGGTCCCTCAATTTCAGCCAGAAAATACTTGAAATCACAGAAAAACACACAAACTCATAGTAAAGTCCAAAAATGTGAATTTTGCGTAAAAACTAATAAAAATATACTAAAAAGTAACTAAAACATACTAACAACTACCTAAAAACAATGCCAAAAAGTGTATAAATTATTCGCTCATCAATGATAGTATACTATTATCTTTCTTCTCTCATAAATCGAGTCCGGTTCGTCAAATTGAGACTATTTACAGAAAACAGAATCAAAAATCCTAACTGATACGGTTCAAAAACTAGGTTTTTCATGATTGCATTGTTGAGCTTGTCCCAAAAGAGGTTCTAGATTAAAGATGACATAATAACAATGAGGATTGAGATGCTTGATGATATATCAGAGGTTCTCCCCTTATTGATCTTTCGGAGAAATCTGTACTTTCAAAAAAAGATCTCACGTACTCGAAAACCGGGGTTGTTACACTTGAGGTGGGAAGTAGTGCTCTCGAGGCATGGGAGGTAGTGGAGGAACTTGTTGTGCTTTTTCCTTAACTTGTCGTCTTGGAACCCTTGCATATTCTCGTGCATGCTCCATAGTCTTCCTTGAGATCGGCCACTCGATGGGAATAGGAAAATCATTGTCCACGCAGACCTCTGCGGCCTCATAAAGCCAATAAATAAGGTGAGGAAGGCTAGCTTCTCATGCGTATAGGAGTTGGAGGTTATGCTATAGAGTTGTTGTGGAATAATGTCCTCTACTGCCACCTCATAACCGATCATGATATAGTTGATCATGAGGGCCCTATCCACCATGCACTCGAAGAGGTTTCTAGTTCAGATAATAGAGCATTGGATGAACTCCAACCATCCTCTAGCAACTGGCTTAAGGTCATGCTGGCTCAATTCGTTTGGCTGCCTATCCGAACTCAACATCCACTAAGCTCCCAAGAGGCAAATGTCAGCAAGCACTTGGTCATACCTTCGGTCTTGACTCATCGTCTCACTATAAGTCTCCAAACCATAATTTGGAGGTGGTAGTCGAAATGCTGCCCTAACTATTCTTGGATTGAAGTCCAAGACCATTGATGAGCGGATATTTTATACGCTTTTTGGGGGTAATTTCATGTAGATTTTAGTATGTTTTAATTAGTTTTTAGTAGAATATTATTAGTTTTTAGACAAAAATCATATTTCTGGACTTTACTATGAGTTTGTGTGTTTTTCTGTGATTTCAGGTATTTTCTGGCTGAAATTGAGGGAGCTGAGCAAAAATCTGAGTTAGGCTGAAAAAGGACTGCTGATGCTGTTGGATTCTGACCTCCCTGCACTCGAAATGAATTTTCTGGAGCTACAGGAGTTCAATTGGCGCGCTCTCAACGGCGTTGGAAAGTCGACATCCAGGGCTTTCCAGCAATATCTAATAGTCCATACTTTGCACGAAGATAAATGATGCAAACTGGTGTTCAACGCCAATATCATGCTGTTGTCTGGCGTCCAGCGCCAGAAACAGGTTACAAGTTGGAGTTCAACGCCCAAAACACTTCACAACCTGGAGTTCAACTCTAGAAATAGCCAAAGCACGTGAGAAGCTTTAGTCTCAGCCCCAGTACACACCAAGTGGGCCCCAGAAGTGGATTTCTGCACCAATTATCTTAGTTTACTCATTTTCTGTAAACCTAGGTTACTAGTTTACTATTTAAACAACTTTTAGAGGATTACTTTTGACCTCATGACATTTTCAGATCTGAATTTTATACACTTGGACGGCATGAGTCTCTAAACTCCATTGTTGGAGGTGAGGAGCTCTGCAGCGTCTCAATGGATTAATGCAATTGTTTCTATTTCATTCAAACGTGTGTGTATTCCTATCTAAGATGTTCATTCGCGCTTAATTGTGAAGGAGGTGATGATCCATGACACTCATCATCTCCCTCAATCCATGAACGTGTACCTAACAAATACCTCCGTTCTACATCAGATTGAATGAGCATCTCTTAGCTTCCTTAATCAGAATCTTCGTAGTATAAGCTAGAACTGATGGCGGCCACTCTTGAGGATCTGGAAAGTCTAAACCTTATCTGTGGTATTCCAAGTAGGATTCAAGGATTGAATGGCTGTGACGAGCTTCAAACTCGCGATTGCTGGGAGTGATGACAAACGCAAAAGGATCAATGGATCCTATTCCAACATGATCGAGAACTAACAACTGATTAGGCGTGCTGTGACAGAGCATCTGGATCATTTTCACTGAGAGGATGGGAAGTAGCCACTGACGATGGTGACACCCTACATACAGCTTGCCATGGATGAACTTTACAAACAATTGAGTTGAATATTACATTGCAAAAATTCAGAGGACAAAGCATCTCCAAAACTCCAACATATTCTCCATTAATAAAGTAACAATTCCTTATTCCAAACACTTTAACTTCTTACAATCAAATCCAAATAACCTTATTGGCATCCTAACTAAGATTAATAAGATAAACATAGCTTGCTTCAAACCAATAATCTCTGTGGGATCGACCCTTACTCACGTAAGGTATTACTTGGACGACCCAGTGCACTTGCTGGTTAGTTGTACGGATTGCAAATTCGTGCACCAAGTTTTTGGCGCCGTTGCCGGGGATTATTCGAGTTTGAACAACTAAAGGTTTATTTTATTTCATAGATTAGGAATAATTTATCTTTATTGTTATAGAGTCATTAAATTCTGATAGGATAGTTTCTTTTCAAAAATATTATTTTTCTTAATTAATTGTTAATTTTTCGTGAGTTCAGTGTCTTGTTCTAAGTTTGGTGTTAATTGCATATTTTATATTTTTCTTTAACTTTTCGAATTGCATGTTCTTGTTTTTTTTTTCTTGATCTTCAAATTGTTCTTGTTAATTTTTCTTGTTTGATCTGTGATTTTTCTTGTTCTGTGTTTCTTCTTGTTTCACTTGTGTTCTTTTTAAAGCATTAATCTTCCAAAAGGAATATATCTATTCAGAACAAGTGTTACATTTACTCCCAATTGGCTAGAGCATTGGCTTATATTCTTGATGATTGGGCACCAGGTCTTTTGAAAATCTTTTTCAAAAATAATTTTTTTTGATTTAATCTTGTGCCAAACTTTAAGTTTGGTGTTTTCTTGTTAAGTTTGATATAATTTTCGAAAACTTATCTTGGGTTTATAAAAATTTTAAGTTTGGTGTTCTTTCTTTTGTTCTTGGTGTTCTTGTGAATCTTCAAGGTGTTCTTGAGTCTTTCTTGTGTTTTGATCTTAAAATTTTTAAGTTTGGTGTTCCTTGGTGTTTTTCCTCCAAAATTTTCGAAAATAAGGAGCATTAGATCTAAAAATTTTAAGTCTTGTGTCTTTTGTGTGTTTTTCTCTTTCATCATAAAATTCAAAATTCAAAAAAAAGAAATAATAATAATAATAATATATTTTCTAACTAATTTTAAACTATAATTTCGAAATTTTTATATAAAAATTTCAGATTTCAATTTCAAAATTTTTCGAAAATCTTCACAAAATATTTTCAATTTCTTTTTTTATTTTACTTTTTTTTATTTATTTCGTTTTTATTTATTCCATTTTTTATTTTATTTTAAATAATATCAACATACATATCATCTCCCTTGTTCCATCATGGAATTAAGTGGAAATGAACAGTCCAGGAGGACTCTGGGGTCATATGCTAACCCCACTACTGCTTCATATGGGAGTAGTATCTGTATACCCTCCATTGGAGTTAGTAGCTTTGAGTTAAATCCTCATCTCATTATCATGGTGCAGCAAAACGGCCAGTATTTCGGTCTTCCACAGGAAGAACCTACAGAGTTTCTGGCACAATTTTTACAAATTGCTGACACAGTACATGATAAGGAAGTAGATCAGGATGTCTACAGATTACTACTGTTTCCATTTGCTATAAAAGATCAAGCTAAGAGGTGGTTAAATAACCAACCTAAGAACAGCATAAAAACATGGAAACAGCTGTCAGACAAATTCCTGAATCACCATTTTCCTCCAAAACGGATGACACAGCTAAGGCTGAGCATCCAAGGCTTCAAACAAGGAGATAATGAATCTCTTTATGATGTTTGGGAGAGATACAGAGAGATGCTGAGAAAATGCCCCTCTGAAATGTTTTCAGAATGGGTGCAATTAGACATCTTCTACTATGGGCTTACAGAAAGAGCTCAAATTTCTCTAGACCATTCAGTTGGTGGATCTATACATATGAGAAAAACAATTGAAGAAGCTCAAGAGCTTATTGATACAGTTTCCAGAAATCAGCATCTGTACCTGAGCAGTGAATCTTCTATGAAAGAAGAAGCTAAAATAGCAACTGCTGAACTTAGTCCTGTAGATCAGGCTAATGAATTCAATCAGCAACTAGACTTTCTAACTCAACAGCTATCCGAATTTAAGGAAATAGTATAAGAAACAAGAATGGCTAACATGAATATGGAAGTACAGTTAAAGCAAACAGAAAAGCAACTATCAAAACAAATAACAGAAGAATGCCAAGCAGTTCAATTAAGAAGTGGAAAAACATTAAATACCTCACTTCAAAGCAGCAGGAAGCCAAGAAATGAACAAATGGCTACTCAAAATCCCTCTGAGGACAATCAGAACCCAGAGAGGAATAATGCTGGCGCCGAACGCCCAGCCCAGGCTCATTCCTGGCGTTCAACGCCAGAAATAAGCATGGATCCGGCGTTGAACGCCCAAAGGGAGCACAGTTCTGGTGTTCAGACGCCAGTAACAAATAAGGAGTTGGCGTCTAACGCCACTCCAGCTTCTACCCCTGGCATTCAAACGCCAGTGGGGGATCAGTCACACACAAGTGCTGATAACAACCCTTCTAAAAAGGCTTCCCAACCCACTTCTGTAGGTAATAAACCTGCAGCAACTAAGGTTGAGGAATATAAAGCCAAAATGCCTTATCCTCAAAAGCTTTGCCAAGCAGAACAGGATAAGCAATTTGCCCGCTTTGCAGACTATCTCAGGACTCTTGAAATAAAGATTCCGTTTGCAGAAGCACTTGAGCAAATACCCTCTTATGCTAAGTTCATGAAAGAGATCTTAAGTCATAAGAAGGATTGGAGGGAAACTGAAAAAGTTTACCTCACTGAAGAATGCAGTGCAGTCATTCTGAAAAGCTTACCTGAGAAGCTTAAAGATCCCGGGAGCTTTATGATACTATGCACATTAGAGGGTAATTGTACCAAGCAAGCTCTATGTGATCTTGGGGCAAGTATCAACCTAATACCTGCATCTATTATCACAAAGCTTGGTTTGACTGAAGAAGTCAAACCAACCCGGATATGTCTTCAACTTGCTGATGGCTCCATTAAATACCCATCAGGCGTGATTGAAGATATGATTGTCAAGGTTGGGCCATTTGCCTTTCCTACTGACTTTGTGGTGCTGGAAATGGAGGAGCACAAGAGTGCAACTCTCATTCTAGGAAGACCTTTCCTAGTAACTAGCCAAACCCTCATTGACGTCCAAAAATTGGAAGTAACCCTGAGAGTCAATGAGGAGGAGTTCAAGTTGAATGTTGTCAAAGCTATGCAACATCCAGACACCCCAAATGACTGCATGAGTGTTGATATCATTGACTCTCTGGTAAGAGAGGTCAATATGGCTGAGAGTCTCGAATCAGAGCTAGAGGACATCTTTAAAGATGTTCAGCCTGATCTGGAGGAATCAGAGAAAATAATATAACCTCTGAAAATCCCTTAGGAAGAGGAGAAACATCCTAAACCCGAGCTCAAACCATTATCACCATCCCTAAAATATGCATTTCTGGGAGAAGGTGATACCTTTCCTGTAATCATAAGCTCTACCTTGGAGCCATAGGAAGAGGAAGCACTAATTCAAGTGCTAAGGACACACAAGACAGCTCTTGGGTGGTCCATTAGTAATCTCAAGGGCATTAGCCCAGCCAGATGCATGCACAAGATCCTATTGGAGGGTGACGCCAAGCCAGTGGTCCAGCCACAAAGGTGACTGAATCCAGCCATGAAGGAAGTGGTGCAGAAGGAAGTCACTAAATTACTAGAGGCTGGGATTATTTATCCTATTTCCGACAGCCCCTGGGTAAGCCCTGTCCAAGTCGTCCCTAAGAAGGGAGGCATGACAGTGGTTCATAATGAAAAAAATGAACTGGTTCCTACAAGAACAGTTACAGGGTGGCGTATGTGTATTGATTATAGAAGGCTCAATACAGCCACCAGAAAGGATCATTTTCATTTACAATTCATAGACCAGATGCTAGAAAGACTAGCAGGTCATGAATATTACTGCTTCCTGGATGGATATTCAGGTTATAATCAAATTGCAGTAGATCCCCAGGATCAAGAGAAAATGGCATTTACATGTCCATCTGGAGTATTTGCATACAGAAGGATGCCATTTGGTTTGTGCAATGCACTCGCAACCTTTCAAAGGTGCATGCTTTCTATTTTCTCTGATATGGTGGAAAAATTTCTGGAAGTCTTCATTGATGACTTTTCACTATTTGGAGACTCATTCAGCTCCTGCCTTAACCATCTAGCACTTGTTCTAAAAAGATGCCAAGAGACTAACCTTGTTTTAAACTGGGAGAAGTGTCACTTTATGGTGACTGAAGGAATTGTCCTTGGGCACAAAATTTCGAACAAGGGAATAGAAGTAGATCAAGCTAAGGTAGAGGTAATTGAAAAATTACCACCACCTGCCAATGTTAAGGCAATCAGAAGCTTTCTGGGGCATGCAGGATTCTATAGAAGGTTTATAAAGGATTTTTCGAAAATCGCCAAACCTCTGAGCAACCTGTTAGCTGCTGACACGCCATTTGTCTTTGATAAAGAGTGTCTGCAGGCATTTGAGACTCTGAAAGCTAAATTGGTCACAGCACCAATAATCTCTGCACCAAACTGGACATTGCCATTTGAACTAATGTGTGATGCTAGTGACCATGCCATTGGTGCAGTGTTGGGACAAAGGCATGACAAGCTCCTGCACGTCATTTACTATACCAGTCGTGCTCTAAATGACGCACAGAAGAACTACACAACCACAGAAAAAGAGCTGCTTACAGTAGTTTATGCCATTGACAAGTTTAGATCCTATTTAGTAGGATCAAAAGTGATTGTGTACACTGATCATGCTGCTCTTAAATATCTACTCACAAAGCAGGATTCAAAATCCAGACTTATCAGTTGGGTGTTGCTTCTGCAAGAGTTTGATATAGAAATAAGAGACAGAAAAGGGACAGAAAACCAAGTAGCAGATCACCTGTCCCAAATAGAACCAGTAGAAGGGGCATCCCTCCCTCTCACCGAGATCTCTAAAACCTTTCTTGATGAGCAACTCTTTTCCATCCAGGAAGTTCCATGGTTTGCAGACATTGCAAACTACAAGGCAGTGAGGTTCATACCCAAAGAGTACAGTAGACAGCAATCAAAGAAATTGATCACAGATGCAAAGTACTATCTTTGGGATGAACCATATCTCTTCAAAAGATGTGCAGACGGAGTAATCCGTAGATGTGTGCTTAAAGAAGAAGCGCAGAAGATCCTATGGCACTGCCATGGATCACAGTATGGAGGACATTTTGGAAGTGAGCGAACAGCCACAAGAGTCCTCCAATGTGGCTTCTACTGGCCTACTCTCTATGAAGATTCCCGAGTGTTTGTACTTAATTGTGACAATTGTCAAAAATCTGGAAATCTGCCTCACAGTTATGCCATGCCTCAACAAGGGATCTTGGAGATTGAATTGTTTGATGTATGGGGTATTGACTTCATGGGACCTTTCCCACCATCATACTCAAACACTTATATTTTGGTGGCAGTGGATTATGTATCCAAATGGGTGGAGGCTATTGCAACACCCACTAATGACACTAAGACAGTGTTAAAATTCCTCCAGAAACACATCTTCAGCAGATTTGGTACCCCTAGAGTATTAATCAGTGATGGGGGCACTCATTTCTGCAATAAACAGCTTTACTCTGCTTTGGTTCGTTATGGAGTTAGCCATAGGGTAGCTACTCCATATCATCCACAGACTAATGGGCAAGCTGAAGTCTCAAATAGAGAACTCAAAAGAATCCTGGAACGGACTGTAATTAACCGAAGAAGGGATTGGGCAAGAAGCTTGGATGATGCTCTGTGGGCATACAGAACAGCATTCAAGACCCCTATAGGGACCTCTCCATATCAGCTTGTGTATGGAAAGGCATGTCACTTGCCAGTGGAACTGGAACACAAGGCCTACTGGGCAATGATGAGCGGATAATTTGTACGCTTTTTGGCATTGTTTTTAGTATGTTTTTAGTATGATCTAGTTAGTTTTTAGTATATTTTTATTAGTTTTTAGTTAAAATTCACTTTTCTGGACTTTACTATGAGTTTGTGTGTTTTTCTGTGATTTCAGGTATTTTCTGGCTGAAATTGAGGGACCTGAGCAAAAATCTGATTCAGAGACTAAAAAGGACTGCAGATGCTGTTGGATTCTGACCTCCCTGCACTCGAAGTGGATTTTCTGGAGCTACAGAAGCCCAATTGGCGCGCTCTCAACGGCGTTGGAAAGTAGACATCCTGGGCTTTCCAGCAATATATGATAGTCTATACTTTGCCCAAGATTTGATGGCCCAAACCGGTGTTCAAAGTCACCTTCAAGATTTCCAGCGTTAAACGCCGGAACTGGCACCCAAATGGGAGTTAAACGCCCAAACTGGCACTAAAGCTGGC
Organism: Arachis hypogaea; assembly: GCF_003086295.3. Lineage (NCBI taxonomy): Eukaryota > Viridiplantae > Streptophyta > Magnoliopsida > Fabales > Fabaceae > Arachis > Arachis hypogaea. The sequence continues at coordinate 54,592,413 of NC_092045.1, forward strand.
GTTTAACTCCAAGAAGAGTCTCTACACGAAAAAGCTTCATTGCTCAGCCCAAGCACACACCAAGTGGGCCCGGAAGTGGATTTTTATGTCTTTTACTCATCTCTGTACACCCTAGGCTACTAGTTTTCTATAAGTAGGACCTTTTACTATTGTATTGAGATATCGGGGTAGTTATCCTTGTTTTGATGCTATCTTAGATCATTGGGAGGCTGGCCATTCGGCCATGCCTAGACCCTGTACTTATGTATTTTCAACGGTGGAGTTTCTACACACCATAGATTAAGGTGTGGAGCTCTGCTGTACCTCGAGTATTAATGCAATTACTATTGTTCTTCTATTCAATTCCGCTTGTTCTTGTTCTAAGATATCACTTGTTCTTCAACTTGATGAATGTGATGATCCGTGACACTAATCATCATTCTCACTTATGAACGTGTGACTGATAACCACCTCCGTTCTACCTTCGATTGAGTGAATATCTCTTGGATTCCTGATTGCACGATGCATGGTTGATCGCCTGACAACCGAGTGCTCGTCTGACAAACGAGCCAACCATTCCGTGAGATCAGAGTCTTCGTGGTATAGGCTAGAACTGATGGCGGCATTCAAGAGAATCCGGAAGGTCTAACCTTGTCTGTGGTATTCTGAGTAGGATTCAATGATTGAATGACTGTGACGTGCTTCAAACTCCTAGCAGGCGGGGCGTTAGTGACAGACGCAAAAGAATCACTGGATTCTATTCCGGCCTGACCGAGAACCGACAGATGATTAGCCATGCTGTGACAGAGCATAGGAACGTTTTCACTGAGAGGATGGGAGGTAGCCACTGACAACGGTGAAACCCTACATAAGCTTGCCATGGAAAGGAGTAAGAAGGATTGGATGAAGACAGTAGGAAAGCAGAGAGACGGAAGGGAAGGCATCTTCATGCGCTTATCTGAAGTTCCTACCAGTGAATTACATAAGTATCTCTATCTTTACCTTTATGTTTATTTTCGTTCATCACCATATCCATTTGAGTTTGCCTGACTAAGATTTACAAGATGACCATAGCTTGCTTCATACTAACAATCTCCGTGGGATCGACCCTTACTCGCGTAAGGTTTATTACTTGGACGACCCAGTGCACTTGCTGGTTAGTTGTGCGAAGTTGTGTAATGCCATGGTATTGAACACCAAGTTTTTGGGGTTCATGACCGGGGATTATGAGATTTGTGAAAAGTATTGTTCACAATTTCGCGCACCAAGTTTTTGGCGCCGTTGCCGGGGATTGTTCAGTTTGGACAACTGACGGTTCATCTTGTTGCTTAGATTAGGTATTTATTTTTTTCGAAATTCTTGAAGATGAATTCTAGAGTTTCATGATGATTTGTTGAAGTCTGGCTGGCTGAGAAGCCATGTCTAATCTCATTGGACCGAGGTTTCAACTTATCATCACAAGAGCTTGTTGATCTTTATCAATCTTGCTTTTGGAGCAGTGATCTGCTAAGGCTTGGCTGGCCATTGGCCATGTCTAGTGTTTTGGACCGAAGCTTTCTTTGAAAGCTTGGCTGGCTGTGAAGCCATGTCTAATTCCTGGACCGGAGTCTTAGACTAGCACTGCACTGATTCCTGGAATTCTCATTAAGAATTTTGATACCTTTATCTTCTTTTTCCACTTAATTTTCGAAAAAAAAAATCAAAAAAATCATAAAATCCAAAAAATTCTTGTTTGAGTCTAGTGTCTCATGTTAAGTTTGGTGTCAATTGCATGCATTCATTCATGTGTATTAAGGATTCTCAAGTAATTCTTGTTAATTTTCGTGCTCTGATCTTTGAATTCAATTGACTTGAGTGTTTTGTGTGTCTCATATGCATTTTCATTCTGTTAGTGTCAGTAGTATACAAACTGCTAAGTTTGGTGTCTTGCATGCATTGTTATTTGATTCTTGTTGCATTTTTTCTTATTATTAAAAATCCAAAAATATTTTTAATTTGTGTCTTCTCAAGTCAATGATACAGAGAATTGAAGATTCAGAACATACAGCAGAGGAATTATACAGAAAAAGCTGGGCGTTCAAAACGCCCAGTGAAGAAGGACAGACTGGCGTTTAAACGCCAGCCAGGGTACCTGGTTGGGCGTTTAACGCCCAAAAAGGTATAGTTTTGGGCGTTAAACGCCCAGAATGGTGCATGGCACAAGGGGGAAGATTCTGTTTTTCAATGCAATTTTTTTTCAGGTTTTCAAAGTTTTTCAAATTCAAATCTTTTTCAAATCATATCTTTTCAATCAAATCTTTTTCAAAATCAATTTCTTTTTATTTTCAAAAATACTTGCTATCAATTAATGATTTGATTCAACATTTCAAGTATGTTGCCTTTTCTGTTGAGAAAGGTTTAATGTTTGAATCATATCTTTTCTTGTTAGCCAAGTTTTTAATTTTCAAAATCAAATCTTTTTAAAATGTTTTTCAAATCATATCTTCTCAATCACATTTTTTAAAACCAATCATATCTTCTTAACCACATCTTTTTCAAAATAATTTTCAATCAAATCTCTTTGATTTCTAATTTCAAAATCTTTTTTCAAAAATCACCTGATCTCTCTCCCACTCTTGGTTTTCGAAAATTAATTAGTGTTTTTCAAAATGTTTTCAAAATTTCTTACTTAATTTTCGAAAACCACTTCCCTCCTTCTCATATTCTTCTATTTATGGACTAACACTATTCCTTAATGCAAAATTCGAACTCCATCTCCTTTGATAAGTTCGAACTTTCTACTTCTGTCTTCTACTCTTCTTTTCCTCTGACACTTCAAGGAATCTCTATACTGTGACATAGAGGATTCCATATTTCTTGTTCTCTTCTCTTTCTTATGAGCAGGAGCAAAGACAAAGGCATTCTTGTTGAGGCTGATCCTGAACCTGAAAGGACCTTGAAGAGAAAGCTAAGAGAAGCCAAAGCACAACTCTCTTTAGAGGACCTGACCGACTTCTTCAAAGGAGAAGAACACATGGCAGCTGAAAACAACAATGCCAACAATGCAAAGAAGGTGCTGGGTGACTTTACTGCACCTACTCCCGATTTCTATGGGAGAAGCATCCCTATCCCTGCCATTGGAGCAAACAACTTTGAGCTTAAGCCTCAATTAGTTTCTCTAATGCAACAGAATTGCAAGTTCCATGGACTTCCACTAGAAGATCCTCATCAGTTTTTAGCTGAGTTCTTGCAAATCTGTGACACAGTCAAGACTAATGGGGTTGACCCTGAGGTCTACAGACTTATGCTATTCCCTTTTGCTGTAAGAGACAGAGCTAGGACATTGTTGGACTCTCAACCTAAAGAAAGCCTGGACTCTTGGGAAAAGATAGTCAATGCCTTCTTGGCAAAGTTCTTTCTACCTCAAAAATTGAGTAAGCTTAGAGTGGAAGTCCAAACCTTCAGACAGAAGGAAGGAGAATCCCTCTATGAAGCTTGGGAAAGATACAAACAATTAATCAGAAAATGTCCCTCTGACATGCTTTCTGAATGGAGCATCATAGGAATTTTCTATGATGGTCTCTCTGAACTGTCCAAGATGTCCTTGGATAGCTCTGCTGGAGGCTCTCTTCATCTGAATAAGACGCCTACAGAAGCTCAAGAGCTAATTGAAATGGTTGCAAATAACCAATTCATGTACACTTCTGAAAGAAATCCTGTGAACAATGGGACTAGTCAGAAGAAAAGAGTTCTTGAGATTGACACTCTGAATGCCATATTGGCTCAGAATAAAATATTGACTCAACAAGTCAATATGATTTCTCAAAGTCTGTCTGGAATGCAAAATGCACCAAGCAGTACTAAGGAAGCTTCATCTGAGGAAGAAGCTTATGATCCTGAGAACCCTTCAATGGAAGAGGTGAATTACATGGGAGAACCCTATGGAAACACCTATAATCCTTCATGGAGAAATCATCCAAATTTCTCATGGAAGGATCAACAGAGACCCCAACAAGGTTTCAACAATAATAATGGTGGAAGAAACAGGTCTAGCAATAGCAAGCCTTTTCCATCATCTTCTCAGCAACAGACAGAGAGTTCTAAGCAGAATAACTCTGACTTAGCAACCATGGTCTCTGATCTAATCAAAACCACTCAAAGTTTCATGACTGAAACAAGGTCCTCCATTAGAAACTTGGAGGCACAAGTGGGTCAGCTGAGCAAGAAAATTACTGAACTCCCTCCTAGTACTCTCCCAAGCAATACAGAAGAAAATCCAAAAGGAGAGTGCAAGGCCATCAACATGGCCGAATTTTGGGAAGGAGAAGAGGCAGTGAACGCCACTGAGGAAGGCCTCACTGGGCGTCCACTGGCCTCCAATGAGTTCCCCCATGAGGAACCATGGGAATCTGAGGCTTAAAATGAGACCATAGAGATTCCATTGGACTTACTTCTGCCATTCATGAGCTCTGATGAGTATTCTTCCTCTGAAGAGGATGAGTATGTCACTGAAGAGCAAGTTGCTAAATACCTTGGAGCAATCATGAAGCTGAATGACAAGTTATTTGGAAATGAGACTTGGGAGGATGAACCTCCTTTGCTCACCAAAGAACTGGATGACTTGTCTGGGCAGAAACTGCCTCAAAAGAGACAGGATCCTGGGAAGTTTTCAATACCTTGTACCATAGGCACCATGACCTTCAAGAAGGCCTTGTGTGACTTAGGGTCAAGTGTAAACCTCATGCCTCTCTCTGTAATGGAGAAGTTAGGGATCTCTGAGGTGCAAGCTGCAAAAATCTCACTAGAGATGGCAGACAACTCAAGAAAACAAGCCCATGGACTTGTAGAGGATGTTCTGGTTAAAGTTGAAGATCATTACATCCCTACTGATTTCATAGTCCTAGAGACTGGGAAGTGCATGGATGAATCCATCATCCTTGGCAGACCCTTCCTAGCCACAGCAAAGGCTGTGATTGATGTTGATAGAGGAGAGTTGATCATTCAAGTGAATGAAGAATCCTTGGTGTTTAAGGCCCAAGGATACCCCTCTGTCATCATGGAGAGGAAGCATGAAGAGCTTCTCTCAAAGCAGAGCCAAACAGAGCCCCCACAGTCAAACTCTAAGTTTGGTGTTGGGAGGCCACAACCAAACTCTAAGTTTGGTGTTGAACCCCCACATTCAAACTCTAAGTTTGGTGTTGGGAGGTTCCAACATAGCTCTGAGCATTTCTGAGGCTCCGTGAGAGTACTCTGTCAAGCTAATGACATTAAAGAAGCGCTTGTTGGGAGGCAACCCAATGTTTTATAATTAACTATTTTCTTTTGTTATTTTATATTTTTGTAGGTTGATGATCATGAGAAGTCACAAAATTAATGAAAAAAGCAAAAACAGAATGAAAAACAGGAAGAAAAATAGCACACCCTGGAGGACGCACCCACTGGCGTTTAAACGCCAGTGAGGTTAGCTGTTGAGCATTTAACGCCCAGTCTGGCACCATTCTGGGTGTTTAACGCCAGAAAGGGGCACCAGACTGGCGTTAAACGCCAGAAATGGGCAAGCGGCTGGCGTTAAACGCCAGAAATGGCTAAAAACGTGATTTTGTTTGCCATTTGGTGCAGGGATGACTTTTCCTTGACACCTCAGGATCTGTGGACCCCACAGGATCCCCACCTACCCTACCACTCTCTCTCTCTTCTTCACCCATTCACCAATCACCTCAACACCTCTTCCCCAAAAACCCTTCACCTATCAAATCCCATCTTTCTCTTCACCACTCACATCCATCCTTCTTCCTCATTTCTTCTTCTTCTACTCTCTTCTTCCTTCTTTTGCTCGAAGACGAGCAAACCTTTTAAGTTTGGTGTGGTAAAAGCATTGCTTTTTGTTTTTCCATAACCATTTATGGCATCCAAGGCCGGAGAAACCTCTAGAAAGAGGAAAGGGAAGGCAAAGGCTTCCACCTCCGAGTCATGGGAGATGGAAAGATTCATCTCAAGGGTGCATCAAGACCATTTCTATGAAGTTTTTGCCTTGAAGAAGGTGATCCCCGAGGTCCCTTTTTTCACTCAAAAAGGGTGAATATCCGGAGATCCGACATGAGATCCGAAGAAGAGGTTAGGAAGTTCTTACCAACCCCATTCAACAAGTCGGAATCTTGATGGTTCAAGAGTTCTATGCCAATGCATGGATCACCAAGAACCATGACCAAAGTGTGAACCCGAATCCAAAGAATTATCTTACTATGGTTCGGGGGAAATACTTGGATTTTAGTCCGGAAAGTGTAAGGTTGGCATTCAATTTGCCCATGATGCAAGGAGATGAACATCCTTACACTAGAAGGGTCAACTTTGATCAAAGGTTGGACCAAGTCCTCACAATCATATGTGAAGAGGGCGCCCAATGGAAGAAAGATTCAAGAGGGAAGCCGGTTCAATTGAAAAGGCATGACCTCAAACCCGTGGCTAGAGGATGGTTGGAATTTATCCAACGCTCAATCATTCCCACTAGCAACCGGTCAGAAGTTACCATAGACTGGGCTATCATGATTCATAGCATCATGATTGGAGAAGAAATAGAAGTTCATGAGGTTATAGCCCAAGAACTCTATAAGGTGGCGGACAAGTCCTCTACCTTGGCAAGGTTAGCCTTTCCTCATCTCATTTGTCACCTCTGTTATTCAGTTGGAGTTGACATAGAGGGAGACATCCCCATTGATGAGGACAAACCCATCACTAAGAAGAGGATGGAGCACACAAGAGACCCCACTCATCATGAGATCCCTGAGATTCCTCAAGGGATGCACTTTCCTCCACAAAACTATTGGGAGCAACTGAACACCTCCCTAGGAGAATTGAGTTCCAACATGGGACAACTAAGGGTAGAGCACCAAGAACACTCCATCATCATCCATGAAATTAGAGAAGATCAAAGAATCATGAGGGAGGAGCAACAAAGACAAGGAAGAGACATTGAGGAGCTCAAGCACTCCATAGGATCTTCAAGAGGAAGAAAGAGCCGCCATCACTAAGGTGGACCCGTTCCTTGATTTCCTTGTTCTTTATTCTTCTGTTTTTCGAAAATTAATGCTTATGTCTATCTATGTTTGTGTCTTGTGATAATTAGTGTCTTAGTGTCTATGCCCTAAAGTTATGAATGTCCTATGAATCCATCACCTTTCTTGAATCAAAAAACGTGCTTAATTGAAAAAGATAAGAATTGCATGAATTTTGAATTCTATAACAGTTTAATTATTTTGATGTGGTGGCAATATTTTTGTTTTCTGAATGTATGCTTAAACAGTGCATATGTCTTTTGAATTTGTGGTTCATGAATGTTGGCTCTTGAAAGAATGATGAAAAAGGAGACATGTTATTGAGGATCTGAAAAATCATAAAAATGATTCTTGAAGCAAGAAAAAGCAATGAAAAAAAAAAGGGAGAAAAAGAGAAAACGAAAAAAGTAGGGAGAAGAAAGAAAAAAAAGAAAAAGAAAGAAATAAAGTTGTGATCCAAGGCAAAAAGAGTGTGCTTAAGAACCCTGGACACCTCTAATTGGGGACTCTAGCAAAGCTGAGTCACAATCTGAAAAGGTTCACCCAGTTATGTGTCTGTGGCATGTATGTATCCGGTGGTAATACTGGAAGACAGAGTGCTTTGGGCCACGGCCAAGACTCAATAAGTAGCTATGTTCAAGAATCATCATACTTTACTAGGAGAATCAATAACACTATCTGGATTCTAAGTTCCTAAAGAAGCCAATCATTCTGAATTTCAAAGGATAGAGTGAGATGCCAAAACTATTCAGAGGCAAAAATCTAAAAGCCCCGCTCATCTAATTAATACTGATCTTCATAGATGTTTTTGGAATTCATTGCATATTCTCTTCTTTTTATCTTATTTGATTTTCAGTTGCTTGAGGACAAGCAACAATTTAAGTTTGGTGTTGTGATGAGCGGATAATTTGTACGCTTTTTGGCATTGTTTTTAGTATGTTTTTAGTATGATCTAGTTAGTTTTTAGTATATTTTTATTAGTTTTTAGTTAAAATTCACTTTTCTGGACTTTACTATGCGTTTGTGTGTTTTTCTGTGATTTCAGGTATTTTCTGGCTGAAATTGAGGGACCTGAGCAAAAATCTGATTCAGAGACTAAAAAGGACTGCAGATGCTGTTGGATTCTGACCTCTCTGCACTCGAAGTGGATTTTCTGGAGCTACAGAAGCCCAATTGGTGCGCTCTCAACGGCGTTGGAAAGTAGACATCCTGGGCTTTCCAGCAATATATGATAGTTCATACTTTGCTCAAGATTTGATGGCCCAAACCGGCGTTCAAAGTCACCTTCAAGATTTCCAGCGTTAAACGCCGGAACTGGCACCCAAATGGGAGTTAAACGCCCAAACTGGCACTAAAGCTGGCGTTTAACTCCAAGAAGAGTCTCTACACGAAAAAGCTTCATTGCTCAGCCCAAGCACACACCAAGTGGGCCCGGAAGTGGATTTTTATGTCTTTTACTCATCTCTGTACACCCTAGGCTACTAGTTTTCTATAAGTAGGACCTTTTACTATTGTATTGAGATATTGGGATAGTTATCCTTGTTTTGATGCTATCTTAGATCATTCGGAGGCTGGCCATTCGGCCATGCCTAGACCCTGTACTTATGTATTTTCAACGGTGGAGTTTCTACACACCATAGATTAAGGTGTGGAGCTCTGCTGTACCTCGAGTATTAATGCAATTACTATTGTTCTTCTATTCAATTCCGCTTGTTCTTGTTCTAAGATATCACTTGTTCTTCAACTTGATGAATGTGATGATCCGTGACACTCATCATCATTCTCACTTATGAACGTGTGACTGACAACCACCTCCGTTCTACCTTGGATTGAGTGAATATCTCTTGGATTCCTGATTGCACGATGCATGGTTGATCGCCTGACAACCGAGTGCTCGTCTGACAAACGAGCCAACCATTCCGTGAGATCAGAGTCTTCGTGGTATAGGCTAGAACTGATGGCGGCATTCAAGAGAATCCGGAAGGTCTAACCTTGTCTGTGGTATTCTGAGTAGGATTCAATGATTGAATGACTGTGACGTGCTTCAAACTCCTAGCAGGTGGGGCGTTAGTGACAGACGCAAAAGAATCGCTGGATTCTATTCCGGCCTGACCGAGAACCGACAGATGATTAGCCATGCTGTGACAGAGCATAGGAACGTTTTCACTGAGAGGATGGGAGGTAGCCACTGACAACGGTGAAACCTTACATACGCTTGCCATGGAAAGGAGTAAGAAGGATTGGATGAAGACAGTAGGAAAGCAGAGAGACGGAAGGGAAGGCATCTTCATGCGCTTATCTGAAGTTCCTACCAGTGAATTACATAAGTATCTCTATCTTTACCTTTATGTTTATTTTCGTTCATCACCATATCCATTTGAGTTTGCCTGACTAAGATTTACAAGATGACCATAGCTTGCTTCATACTAACAATCTCCGTGGGATCGACCCTTACTCGCGTAAGGTTTATTACTTGGACGACCCAGTGCACTTGCTGGTTAGTTGTGCGAAGTTGTGTAATGCCATGGTATTGAACACCAAGTTTTTGGGGTTCATGACCGGGGATTATGAGAGTTGTGAAAAGTATTGTTCACAATTTCGCGCACCAAGTTTTTGGCGCCGTTGCCGGGGATTGTTCAGTTTGGACAACTGACGGTTCATCTTGTTGCTTAGATTAGGTATTTATTTTTTTCGAAATTCTTGAAGATGAATTCTAGAGTTTCATGATGATTTGTTGAAGTCTGGCTGGCTGAGAAGCCATGTCTAATCTCATTGGACCGAGGTATCAACTTATCATCACAAGAGCTTGTTGATCTTTATCAATCTTGCTTTTGGAGCAGTGATCTGCTAAGGCTTGGCTGGCCATTGGCCATGTCTAGTGTTTTGGACCGAAGCTTTCTTTGAAAGCTTGGCTGGCTGTGAAGCCATGTCTAATTCTTGGACCGGAGTCTTAGACTAGCACTGCACTGATTCCCGGAATTCTCATTAAGAATTTTGATACCTTTATCTTCTTTTTCCACTTAATTTTCGAAAAAAAAATCAAAAAAATCATAAAATCCAAAAAATTCTTGTTTGAGTCCAGTGTCTCATCTTAAGTTTGGTGTCAATTGCATGCATTCATTCATGTGTATTAAGGATTCTCAAGTAATTCTTGATAATTTTCGTGCTCTGATCTTTGAATTCAATTGACTTGAGTGTTTTGTGTGTCTCATATGCATTTTCATTCTGTTAGTGTCAGTAGTATACAAACTGCTAAGTTTAGTGTCTTGCATGCATTGTTATTTGATTCTTGTTGCATTTTTTATTATTATTAAAAATCCAAAAATATTTTTAATTTGTGTCTTCTCAAGTCAATGATACAGAGAATTGAAGATTCAGAACATACAGCAGAGGAATTATACAGAAAACGCTGGGTGTTCAAAACGCCCAGTGAAGAAGGACAGACTGGCGTTTAAACCTTTGTCATCCAGAGTCTTTAAGTCGGGGCAGAAAGTTCTGCTATTTAATTCTAGGCTCAAATTATTCCCCGGGAAATTAAAATCCCGGTGGAGAGGTCCATATGTGATTACAAGTGTATCACCATATGGATACGTAGAGCTTCAGGATAATGAATCTAACAAAAAGTTCATTGTTAATGGACAGAGAGTTAAACATTATCTTGAAAGCAATTTTGAGCAAGAATGCTCAAAACTGAGACTTGACTAAAAGCTCAGTAATAGTCCAGCTAATGACATTAAAGAAGCGCTTGCTAGGAGGCAACCCAGCCATTCACAAAATTTAATTTTATTTGTTTTTGCTAATTAATTTATTTTTACAGGTATATGTCAAAGTATCTTCAAAAGGTAAAATAGCAATTGATTGAATTCACACAGTTACAGGGAAAGTTGGAAGCTCACTGGCGTGAAAAAGCCAGTAAGAAACGTTTTGGGCATTGAACGCCCAAAAGAAGCACCCACTGGGCGTTCAACGCCAGTAAGGGTAGCCATCTAGGCGTTAAACGCCAGAAAAGAGCATCTTCTGGGCGTTGAACGCCAGAAAGAAGCACCTTCTGGGTGTTTAACGCCAGATTGACAGCATCCTGGGCGTTCAGAAAAACGCCCAGTGACAAAGGACTTCCTGGCGTTCAACGCCAGAAAGAAGCAACAGCTGGGCGTTGAACGCCCAGGAGAAGCAACAATTGGGCGTTAAATGCCCAAAACATGCAGCAGTTGGGCGTTTAACGCCAGGATGGTGGGGAGGAGGTAAAATTCGTTTTTCTTTACAAATTTTTTAATTTTTTATGTTTCAATTCATGATTTCTTGCATAAACATGTTTCAAAATGTCATCCTTCAAATCAAAATAGTTTTCTAAGAACCCTAATTTCTAAAATCCCTTTTTCAAAAATAACATGGCTTCATACATAAACATAAACCTTTTTTTTTCAATCCAATCCAACTCTTTTTACAATTCTTTTTTCAAACTTAATTATCTTTTAAAATCTTTTTTTAAATTAAAAATTCAAATTTATTTTTAAAATATCATTCATATCTTTTTAAATTATATCTTTTTTCTTATCATATCTATCTTTTATCTTATCTCTTTTTTTTCTTATTTTCGAAAAACCCACCCCCTCCCTTTATATCCACTTTCAGCGCCGCTCTCATCATCCACCATTCCACACTTGCTCTCCTCCTATCCCTCTTCTCTCTTTTCTTTTGCTTGAGGACAAGCAAACCTCTAAGTTTGGTGTGCTTATCCGTGATCACAAAAACATACTTACTTTGATCATGGCCCCTAAAGGAAAATAACCCAACCCAAGAGGCAAGAAAGAGAATACTCCAAAGCCACTTTGGAATCAAGGGAAGTTCTTAACTAAAGAACATTCAGACCATTACTACAAGATAATAAGTCTAAGATCAGTGATCCCGGAAGTCAAGTTCGATCTGAAAGAAGATGAATATCCGGAGATTCAAGAACAAATTCGAAACAGGAACTGGGAAATCCTAGCTAATCCTGAAACGAAAGTGGGAAGGAACATGGTTCAGGAGTTCTATGCTAATCTATGGCAGACAGACATGCAAAGAATAATTGGAGCTGCCCTCTATGACCATCAGACCTTAGTCAGAGGAAAGATTGTTCATACCCATCCTGACAAAATCAGGGAGATCTTTAAGCTTCCTCAACTGAAAGATGACCTAGACTCCTTTAATAGGAGAATGATGAGGGTAAATAAGGGCTTGGACAAGATTCTAGAGGATATATGCATCCCTGAAGCCAGGTGGACCACCAGCACAACTGGCATCCCAAATCAACTCAAAGGAGAAGATCTCAAACCAGCAGCCAGAGGCTGGCTGGATTTCATTGGGCGTTCTATATTGCCCACCAGCAACCGTTCTGAAGTTACTATTAAAAGAGCAGTGATGATTCACTGCATCATGTTGGGAAAAGAAGTAGAAGTCCATCAACTGATCTCGTGTGAACTATACAAAATAGCAAACAGGAATTCCAAGGATGCCAGATTGGCCTATCCAAGCTTAATTTCTATGCTCTGCAGAGAGGCCGGGGTGAAGATGGGAATAACAGAGTATATCTCAGTTGAGAGGCCAATCACTAGAATATCAATGGACAGACAACAGCTACAGGATGATCCAATCAAGAGGAGAGCATAGGAAGTCCTCCCAGAACTTCCTCAATTTGAATATTGGGAACATCTTGAGGCATCTATTTCCAAATTGCAAGAAGCTATGAACCAAATAAAGGAAGAACAGAACAATCAAAGTAGCATGCTTTGCAAACTGCTTAAGAAACAAGAAGAGCAAGGGCGTGATTTAAGGGAGCTGAAGCGCCAGAAATTAACCCTTGAAGGACCAAGCACCCCACAGATCAGAGGAACATCTACTTCTCAAAACACAGGTTGTTGAGTTCTAATTTTAGCTTTAACTCTGTGATAGTGTTATTATAGGAATTTACCTTAGAAGTTATATAGTAGTAGTAGTAATTAGTATATCTATTCTGGTTTTATTTCCAATTAAGTTATAATTTATTTTTCTCATCATCATCAGACATGAATAAAGTAGTAGATAATTAGAATAAAGAAGTAAGTTTTTTTTTCGAGTTCTTAATAATAAAAATTATAATTAATTATATGTGGTGGCAATACTTTTTTTTCCCTGAATGAATGCTTGAACAGTGCATAATTTTTATCTTGAATTTTATGAATATTGGCTCCTGAAAGAATGAGGAACACGAAAAATATTATTGATGATCTGAAAAATCATGAAATTGATTCTTGAAGCAAGAAAAAGCAGTGAAAAAAAAATTTACAAGGAATCAGTGGATCAAGAAAAAGAACAAAAGCCAATAGCCCTTAAAACCAAAAGGCAAGGGCGAAAAGGATCCAAGGCTTTGAGAATCAGTGGATAGGAGGGCCCAAGGAAGTAATTCCAGGCCTAAGCGGCTAAATCAAGCTGTCCCTAACCATGTGCTTGTGGCATGCAGGTCCAAGAAAACTTGAGACTGAGTGGTTAAAGTCGTGATCCAATGCAAAAAGAGTGTGCTTAAGAGCTCTGGACACCTCTAACTGGGGACTTTAGCAAAGCTGAGTCACAATCTGAAAAGGTTCACCCAGTCATGTGTCTGTGGCATTTATGTATCCAGTGGTAATACTGGAAAACAAAATGCTTAGGGCCACGGCCAAGACTCATAAAGTAACTGTGTTCAAGAATCAACATACTACACTAGGAGAATCAATAATACTATCTGAATTCTGAGTTCCATTGGATGCCAATCATTCTGAATTTCAAAGGATAAAAGGAGATGCCAAAACTGTTCAGAAACAAAAAGCTACAAGCCCCGCTCATCTAATATGAATCTGAGCTCCATTTAAAAACTCTGAGATATTTTTACTTCTTAATTTCTTGTTATCCTATTTTATTTATCTAGTTGCTTGAGGACAAGCAACAGTTTAAGTTTGGTGTTGTGATGAGCGGATATTTTATACGCTTTTTGGGGGTAATTTCATGTAGATTTTAGTATCTTTTAATTAGTTTTTAGTAGAATATTATTAGTTTTTAGGCAAAAATCATATTTCTGGACTTTACTATGAGTTTTTGTATTTTTCTGTGATTTCAAGTATTTTCTGGCTGAAATTGAGGGAGCCGAGCAAAAATTTGAGTTAGGCTGAAAAACGACTGCTGATGCTGTTGGATTCTGACCTCCCTGCACTCGAAATGGATTTTCTAGAGCTACAAGAGTCCAATTGGCACGCTCTCAATGGATTTGGAAAGTAGACATACAGGGCTTTCCAACAATATATAATAGTTCATACTTTGCGCGAAGATAGATGACGTAAACTGGCGTTCAACGCCAGTATCATGCTGCTGTCTGGCGTCCAGCGCCAGAAACAGGTTACATGTTGGAGTTCAACGCCCAAAACACTTCACAACCTGGCATTCAACTCCAGAAATAGCCAAAGCACGTGAGAAGCTTTAGTCTCAGCCCCAGTACACACCAAGTGGGCCCCAGAAGTGGATTTCTGCACCAATTATCTTAGTTTACTCATTTTCTGTAAACCTAGGTTACTAGTTTTCTATTTAAACAACTTTTAGAGGATTACTTTGGACCTCATGACATTTTCAGATCTGAATTTTATACATTTGGACGGCATGAGTCTCTAAACTCCATTGTTGGGGGTAAGGAGCTCTGCAGCGTCTCAATGGATTAATGCAATTGTTTCTATTTCATTCAAACGTGTGTGTGTTCCTATCTAAGATGTTCATTCGTGCTTAATTGTGAAGGAGGTGATGATCCATGACACTCATCATCTCCCTCAATCCATGAATGTGTACCTGACAAATACCTCCGTTCTACATCAGATTGAATTAGCATCTCTTAGCTTCCTTAATCAGAATCTTCGTGGTATAAGCTAGAACTGATGGCGGCCACTCTTGAGGATCCGGAAAGTTTAAACCTTGTCTGTGGTATTCCGAGTAGTATTCAAGGATTGAATGGCTGTGACGAGCTTCAAACTCGCGATTGCTGGGCGTGATGACAAACGCAAAAGGATCAATGGATCCTATTCCAACATGATCGAGAACCAACAGCTGATTAGCCGTGCTGTGACAGAGCATCTGGACCGTTTTCACTGAGAGGATGGGAAGTAGCCACTGACGATGGTGACACCCTACATACAGCTTACCATGGATGGAACTTTACAAACAATTGAGTTGAATATTACATTGCAGAAATTCAGAGGACAAAGCATCTCCAAAACTCCAACATATTCTCCATTAATAAAGTAACAATTCCTTATTCCAAACACTTTAACTTCTTACAATCAAATCCAAATAACCTTATTGGCATCCTGACTAAGATTCATAAGATAAACATAGCTTTCTTCAAACCAATAATCTCCGTAGGATCGACCCTTACTCACGTAAGGTATTACTTGGACTACCCAGTGCACTTGCTGATTAGTTGTACAGATTGCAAATTCGTGCACCAACCATCCCCTTCAAATAAGTTTGATAGTTCTTCTCATTGACCCCATGGGTAAGGTCCTTGTTGGTGATCCACACATTACCGTGGAATTCTTAGACTTTCAACTGGCCCAATTGGTATGGAAATTTCTCAGAAATTGTCAACCTCTTCTCTCTATTTGCTGTGGAACCTTCGGATATTCATTCGGCTTGAGGTTGAATTTGAATTCAGGGATCACCTTTTTCTTGCTTGTGATCTCAAAAAAGTGCTCCTCATGCAACTTAGATGAGAATCTATTTCAGTTAAAGTCACCGGATTGAGGTGCTTTGCCCTTCCTCTTCCTTGAAGATGATTCTCCTCCTTTTGGTGCCATTGATCACAAATACAGAAAACAAGCAGTGCGACAACACTAAACTTAAAGGTTTCCTCATTCCTGAGAAACAAAAAGAGAGAAAATAGGGTGAGAGAGGCTTGGATTGGGCTTATAAGGGGGGAGAGGAGGTGTCATGTGGAGAAGAAGAAGAAGAAGATGGATGTTTAGGATCATGGAAGTGGAGTGGTGGTGGGAATAGAAGAAGAAGAAGAAAATAAATAAAAAAAGAGAGTAAGGAAGAGGGAAGTGAGTGTGGAGAAGAAGAAGAAGAAGAAGAAGAAGAATGAATGAATGAATGAATGAATGAATGAATGAATGTTGTTGTATTGTGGAATAGAATATGGGGGTGGGGGTATTTATAGGGAAGAGGGTGAAAAGAAAAGGGAATGAAAGAGAGAGAAGGGGGCGAATGTTGGGGGTTTTTGGAAGGGAATTGGTGGGTTGTATTGGGAAAGGGAGGAAATATTGGGGAGTAATGGAATAAGTGAGAAAGTTATGGGGAGGAGGAGAGATTTAATGCGAAAGGGGGGTATGGGGAAACGAAGAAAGGGGGGAATCAAGGGGAGTTAGTGAGGATTTGAATTCACAAAGGGTGGGGGAGTTGGTGCAGCATGCTCGGCATTAAATGTTGGGTTGTGGGAATTTAGCACCACTCCACCCGAATGGAATTCGCTTGTCCACGTGCATTTGGCGCTAAACACTAGAGCCCCCCTTTTTTTTACAGCCCCTGGCACTAGACGCCCAAAAATGGCGCTAAACGCTATGGGTCCAGAAACAAAATTCACCAATTGAGCCCCCCTTGGTGCTGCACGCCCCAAGTTGGCACTAGACGCCGGGGTGACAGTGAGCTCTCCCCGTCTTGTGTGCACCCTGGCGCTGAATGCCCAAAACTAATTTAGCGTCGAACTACCAGGATCCACTTTCCTCTTCAATGAGCTACCAGCTCCATTCTGAATGCACTTGTTCCTGTTGTAATGACTATGCATGACTAGAATATAGAAAAAAAAGGAAAACTATGAGACATGAAAATAAAATAAATAAAATGTCAAAAAAAAACATAACTAAAGGGTACTAAAGGTGTTGGGTTGCCTCCTAACAAATGCTTTTTTAACATCACTAGCTTGACGGTTCACTCCTGCCGTTAAGGAGAAGGTTGATCATATTGCTTTAATTCTTCCCTCTCACTCTGAACTTTCTCCCTGTATCTTCATGGAGTAATTCAACATGTTCAAGAAAGAGGATCATGTTCACTGTATAAGGCAACGTCGGATGGTGAGTTAACACAGCTTTTAATCTAGTGAAGAAATCTTCAGTGGGGATCTTCTTGTTCTTCCAACCCTTAGGCATTTTCTTCTTGGAAGCCACCTTCAAAATTGATGCAACATGCCCAACACTAAACTTATATTGAATGTTAGGGGAAAGTATATTGCCTTCCATCATAGAAGGCATGGACTGCATCTTCTGTCTTGGATCATCAGATGATTCTTGGAGAATTTGATTAGTAAACTCAGTTTTAATGTAATTCCCCTCTTCATTGGAGTTTTGTGTGACTTTAAAGATATGGAAAATCAACTGCTCACCGTAGATGGTTGGGAGGTGATTTTGTTGTGGTTGGAAGGGGGTAAAGTCATTTTAAATAAATCCTCAGATATGGAAGCCATTTGGTCACGGAGTATTCTTTGGTTTTCCTCTTATTTTTCTACCAAAGACCGGAGTTCCTTTTGTTCTTGGAGAAAGAGATGAAGAGAATCTTCAAAAGGGGTTTTACTTGTTGAAGAAGAAGAAGAAGAAGAAGAAGAAGAGGAAGCTTATTGTTTTTGTTGAGGTGGTTAGTATCTTTGGCTATGCGATTGATTTTGGTGTTAGAATGATAGATTGGGGTGGGCTTGGTTGTTTTGATAAGAATGGTTGTTGAAATGTGGTTGATGAGAATAATGGTAGCCTTGTTGGTGTTGAGAGGGGAGATTGGATGGCACTTAGTTCCACCTTTGGTTGAAGTTATCCTGCCACCCTTTATTGTAGTTATTCCCATGAAAATAAGAACCTTGGTTTTGAGGGTGGTAAGTGGAACGGTTGTTGTCAGGATTGGCCACCAGAAGAGTGTAGTCTCCTTAAATTTAAGGGCATTAGTCGGTGTAGTGTGAGGTATAAGAGCACACACCACACACTTTAGGAAGTCCCTTAATTTACAAGATTTGAAGTGGGGCTTGGATAGATTGCATGGATGGAGAAGATTGTTGGCTCTGATGGATTTGCTTGAGAAGATTGGTCATCTCCCCAAGTGTCTTAGTCAACGCCGAATAAGACTGAGATACTTCTGCCACACTCTTTGGATGATTGTTCCTCACTTTGGTACGTTGGGTGGCTTCCATAATATCATTAATCAACTTCCGTGCCTCATCCGCCGTCTTGTATTTCACAAGAGATCCACTACTAGAAGCATAAAAAAGTCTCTAGTCTTGTGGACAAAGAGCTCCATAAAAATAGCTGATGAGTAAAGCGTCATCCATTCTATGATGGGGACAAGAGTCTAGTAGTCTCTTAAATCGAGTCCAATACTCGTGAAGTGATTCTTGATCACTTTGCATAATACCAGAGATTTCCTTTCAGATGTAGTCTGTCCTTTCTGAAGGAAAGAATTTATCCAAGAATTCCTTCCTCAGTGATTCCCAATCGGTCACCACTACATCAGATTAAGCATAGAACCATTTTTTTACTTGTCCCTCAAGAGAGAAGGGAAAGGCAAAGACCATGACAGCCACTTCATTTGACCCGTGCCTCCTAGAAGTAGAGCATGCCACTTGAAAATCCCTCAGATGTCTTATGGGATCCTGGGCTAGCAACCCATGGTGCTTAGGCAATAGATTAATCATACTATTCTTTAGCTCAAAATTTGCATCTATGTTAGAGTTTCGTGCCTGAAGCAGTTGGAGGACAATGTCTAGTACTCCTTGCTCATGCAAGAAAATCCTTCGAGGTTCACCCATATCATTATCACCTACAATGCTCAGGGGTATGTCAGGGGTTCCAATAGAAGAATAAGATGTCCCTTCGTTGAATGAAGAGTCCAGATCATTATCAGATTGGACTAGTGTACTGGAATGTTCCTCAAAGGGGGCCGATGTACTAGCTGTATAATCCAACCGATGCTTAACTTGCCGAATATGAAGTAAGGTTCTTTTAAATTCAGAATCAAATACGGCTATGCTAGGATCCGATTGTGACTGAGTCATTCAACTTCGAAACCATAAGTTCATGAATTATAAAACCACAAAGCAAAAGCAAACATATTATGTACACTATCTACATATTCACAATAACCAACAATAAAGCATAGATTGCAACGATCCCCGACAACGGCACCAAAAACTTGACGCAACTCTAGTGACCGATTTAGAGTTTCCAATAAATCAAAACTCAAGCTCGTCGCAAGTATAATTCCAAACCAGTAACTAGCGCTATCAAAGTTTAGTTTGGTTATCACAAGTCTAACCCAATTTAAATTAAAATAGCCGAGAGTATTACTCTTAGGTCGTCCTCCCAAGGATAGGCAATTGTGCGAATTAGAGTTGGTTGGGATAATAGAGATTGATAAGCATAAACAAGAAATTAAACTAACGAAGCTAAATACACGAGAAACCTAAACTGCAAGAAACCAAAGCAAGGATAATGGAATTATCAACTGAGCAATTATAGAGTTAACAAGGCACGACATGAATTAGAATTTATTCTAAAATCTAACTAAACTAACCAGAAATAGCTAAAACAAAAAGTGATTAAATAAGGTTTTTGGATTTTAGTATAAGTGTAAAAGGCTCTTGGCTAAAGTGTGGGGAAAAAGGTCTTTGTCTAACAATCATGTAATGACAATTGTGAGAAATCAATCCCATTAAGTCTACCTCTGTGCTTCAGGCAAGTCAAATAGACATAGTTAACATCAATCCATAAGTCCTAATCTAACTACTAATTGACTTAGTAGAAGATTAGTGTCAATGGGTATCAATTTAACTAATAGTGACCCCACATTATCGATCCAATTGGACACAATGACTCAAGATCATCCAATTTCTTTAACCTAGGCTAAGAGTGTGAAAAACTACTCCATAATCAAATGAAACATTTCATCAAACACTTGGTGTGTACTAAATAAAGACATAGATAAATTGCAAAATAAATGAAAATTAAAACTACCAACTACATATAATCACTATCAAAGGCTATAATAGATATGGAAGGAACATAAAACTTAAATCCAATTAACGTAAACTCAATATTCACAATAGTATCAAACTATGGTCATAAGTAACAAAAATTGAGTAACTAACAAGTAAACTAGATAATTGAGAGTGCAATTACTACAAAATTAAAAAGAGAACTAAAATTAAACAAGATCCAAATCACAATTCAGTAGCAAAGCATTGATATTTCTAAGAAAACCTAGAGAAAAGGAAAAATTTCTCTCTCCCAAAAAAAAAGACTTAGAAATAGATTTCCTAAGTGTGTGTGTGTGTGTGTGTGTGTGTGTGTGTGTGTGTGTCATATCTCTCAGTAGATGTCGACAAATAAAACCAGTAATGGGCTATAATTTTGATACCTTCGAGATTTGTCTGAGTTGTATTCTTCCCTTTTCATTGATTCTTTTTGTTTGTCTCGAGCTAATATTGATTGTGTTATCTTGGGGCAATCTCTCTTAATCGAACCTTTTTTTCCATGTTGATGTATTTTTCAGCTCGCTCATGCACCTCTTACAAAGAGATTGGGTGTCTCTTTGATATAAACTAGGAAAAAGACCTTCTCTGTGGCTATAACAAGTCCCATGATAACTGCTTCAGTAGGTAGGTTCTGAATTTCTAAGCATGTCTTGTTGAAAATTTTCATATAGGCTTGCATAGATTCTCCGACTTTTTGTTTTACTCCCAAGAGGCTTGGCACATGTTTGACGGTATTATTTTAGGTGGAAAATTGGGTATGAAAACCTCTTGCAAGGTTGTCGAAGCAGGCTACCGATCTAGGTGGCAGACTATCAAACCACTTCATTACAGTCTTGGTCAGTGTTGTCGAAAAATCTTTGCAACAAGTTGCATCTTACGCGTCAGCCAACTACATTTGACTTTTGAAATTGCTTAAATGACGTCTCGAGTTAGTCGCTCCGTCGTAGAGCACCACATCCGAACATTTAAAGTTTCTAGGAACTATAACATGCATGATTTTCTCTATAAATGGACCTTCACCCCTTAAAGGTGTTTCTTCCCGATCAACACAGGGTCTCCTACCTCTAAAGTCAGATTCTAGTTTCAAGAGTTTTTCTTCTCATTTCCTTCTTTGACGTACCTCCCTTATTAGCCGACCTTGACGTCTTTGGAGAAGCCCCATAATTTTTGTAGGATCTCTTGGCCCAGATCTTTCAGATCGATGAATTTCTGAGCTTATCTTGTGTCCTTTCAGGTTTGACTGATGTGCGTCTCTGGCAACACCTTTTTCTTTATCAACTCGAGGAGGTATAACTAATGCTCGTTCACCATTATACTGCTCTTTTTCTCAGGCTTCAGAAATAAAAACTGTGTGCCCTTCTTCTATAATGTCGTTCGCCATCGTACGGTGTTGATTACCAAGTTTCTAGCAACGGCACTGATGCACCACAATTTTGTGGTACATCTTGTGCTTAATTGAGTGAATCTTATCCACTAATCTCACACTTATTCATAGAAATCGCATGTTTTACATTTTTCTTCCTGATTTTGTGGTATGATTGGAAACATGTTTCTTTGGTCTTAATTTAGCTAATTTTAAATCCCCTCTTATTACCATTCAATGCCTTGATATGTGTGTTAAGTGTTTTCATAGATTACAGGGCAGGAATGGGTTAAAGGATGGAAAGGAAGCATGCAAAAGTGGAAGGAATACAAGAAGCTGAATGAACTGTAAAGCTGTCAACACTGACCTTTTCGCACTCAAACAGTCATAACTTGAGCTACAGAGATCTAAATGAGGTGATTTTAGTTGCGTTGGAAAGCTAACATCTGGGGCTTTGAAATGATATATAATTTGCCATAGTGGCCATGCAACTAGGCGGCGCGCACGCGCACTTGACGCGCACATGCACATTCGCGAAAAGCCCATTGGCGCGCATGCGCACCTGGCGTGTACGCGCGACATGCCCGACGTACTGCGACTGCAGAAATTGCTAGGGGCAATTTCTGGGCTATTTTTGACCCAATTTTTTGCCCAGAAAACACAGATTAGAGGCTGAAGAGTGGGGGAATTATGCATTCAATCATTCATACACTTTTCATTCAAATAATTTTTGGTTTTAGATGTAGGTTCGAGAGAGAAAGGCTCCCTCCTCTCTCTAAGTTTTAGGATTCTTAGGTTTAGCTATTTTCAATTTAGTATTTCTCTTCTATTCTTATTGATTACTCATTGTTATTACTTTGGTTTATGAACTTTTGATGTTAGATTCAATTTCCCTATTAATGCAATTGATTGTTTGGATTTTATTATCTATTGTTGTTTTTCTATGCTTTTGTGTTGTGCCTTCCAAGTGTTTGATAAAAATTCTTGGGAGGGTTCTAGAGTAGATTTTTCTCCTTTAGGCTTTGGTTGAGTAATTGGTGACACTTGAGTTATCAAACTCCTTTGTTGATTGATAATTGAAAGTTGTTGATTGATTTGAATTCCAATAACTATAGTCTTTCCTTGGGAATTGACTAGGACTTGAGGAATCGTATTGATTTATCCACTTGACATACCTTCATAGTTAGAGGTTGACCAAGTGGGAGCATCGAACAATTCTCATCACAATTGATAAGAATAACTTGGATAGGACATCCAGTTCTCATACCTTGCCAAGAGCTTTTCTAGTTGTTAGTTTACTTCTTGTGCCATTTACTTTCCCTGTTCCTTATTTCAAAAACCCCAAAAACACACTTTTCCATAACCAATTATAAGCACACTTCCCTGCAATTCCTTGAGAGATGACTCGAGGTTTAAATACTTCAATTATCAATTTTATTAGGAGTTTGTTACTTGTGACAAACAAGTTTTTGTACAAAAGGATTCTTTGTTGGTTTAGAAGCTATACTTGCAACGAGATCTTATTTGTGAAATTCTAGACCATGCAAAAGTCCGTTCGTCAAAATGGCACCGTTGCTGGGGAATTGCAAACGTCTGCCTTATTATTTTTTATTGTAAATATTTGCTTTTACTTGTTTATTTGTTTTTGTTTTAAATTTTTATTAACTACTATGAATTCTCACCCCTCTGGCTTTAAGTTTGGTTCCAATGTTGTTGTAAGGAATGGAAGCTATAATGAGAACAGACATCAAGGTTGGAAGAATCAAAGATGGGAGGAGCCACAAGGATTTGATCAACCCTCTTGGAAACAACCCCCTCCAATGCGCTACCAACAACCACTCTATGATGCATACCAAGACAATAGTTATGGTGGACCTCTTCGTGACAACCAACCTCCACCAAATTACTATAGTCAAGAGCCATTCCGAGGTGCATACCAAGATGATAGATATGGTGGACCCCCTTGTAGTTACCAATAAGCCCCACTATATGCCTATGACCCCCCTCTACAACATAAGTTTGAACCACCAAACTCACAAGCCCCCTGGTGCGCGAAATTGTGAACAATACTTTTCACAACTCTCATAATCCCCGGTCATGAACCCCAAGAACTTGGTGTTCAATACCATGGCATTACACAACTTCGCACAACTAACCAGCAAGTGCACTGGGTCGTCCAAGTAATAAACCTTACGCGAGTAAGGGTCGATCCCACGGAGATTGTTAGTATGAAGCAAGCTATGGTCATCTTGTAAATCTTAGTCAGGCAAACTCAAATGGATATGGTGATGAACGAAAATAACATAAAGGTAAAGATAGAGGTACTTATGTAATTCATTGGTAGGAACTTCAGATAAGTGCATGAAGATGCCTTCCCTTCCGTCTATCTGCTTTCCTACTGTCTTCATCCAATCCTTCTTACTCCTTTCCATGGCAAGCTTATGTAGGGTTTCACCGTTGTCAATGGCTACCTCCCATCCTCTCAGTGAAAACGTTTGCCTATGCTCTGTCACAGCATGGGGTAATCATCTGTCGGTTCTCGGTCAGGCCGGAATAGAATCCATCGATTCTTTTGCGTCTGTCACTAACGCCCCGCCTGCTAGGAGTTTGAAGCACGTCACAGTCATTCAATCATTGAATCCTACTCAGAATACCACAGACAAGGTTAGACCTTCCGGATTCACTTGAATGCCGCCATCAGTTCTCGCCTATACCACGAAGACTCTGATCTCACGGAATGGTTGGCTCGGTTGTCAGGCGAGCACTCGGTTGTCAGGCGATCAACCATGCATCGTGTAATCAGGAATCCAAGAGATATTCACTCAATCGAAGGTAGAACGGAGGTGGTTGTCAGTCACACGTTCATACGTGAGAATGATGATGAGTGTCACGGATCATCACATTCATCAAGTTGAAGAACAAGTGATATCTTAGAACAAGAACAAGCGGAATTGAATAGAAGAACAATAGTAATTGCATTAATACTCGAGGTACAGCAGAGCTCCACACCTTAATCTATGGTGTGTAGAAACTCCACCGTTGAAAATACATAAGTACAGGGTCTAGGCATGGCCGAATGGCCAGCCTCCCAATGATCTAAGAACTAGAAGTCCAAAGATGATCTAGAGATCTAAAGTGATCAAAAGATTAAAATACAATAGTAAAAGGTCCTATATATAGAGAACTAGTAGCCTAGGGTGTACAGAGATGAGTAAATGACATAAAAATCCACTTCCGGGCCCACTTGGTGTGTGCTTGGGCTGAGCAATGAAGCATTTTTCGTGTAGAGACTCTTCTTGGAGTTAAACGCCAGCTTTTATGCCAGTTTGGGCGTTTAACTCCCATTTGGATGCCAGTTCCGGCGTTTAACGCTGGAAATCTTGAAGGTGACTTTGAACGCCGGTTTGGGCCATCAAATCTTGGGCAAAGTATGGACTATCATATATTGCTGGAAAGCCCAGGATGTCTACTTTCCAATGCCGTTGAGAGCGCGCCAATTGGGCTTCTGTAGCTCCAGAAAATCCACTTCGAGTGCAGGGAGGTCAGAATCCAACAGCATCTGCAGTCCTTTTTAGTCTCTGAATCAGATTTTTGCTCAGGTCCCTCAATTTCGGCCAGAAAATACCTGAAATCACAGAAAAACACACAAACTCATAGTAAAGTCCAGAAAAGTGAATTTTAACTAAAAACGAATAAAAATATACTAAAAACTAACTAGATCATACTAAAAACATACTAAAAACAATGCCAAAAAGCGTACAAATTATCCGCTCATCACAACACCAAACTTAAATTGTTGCTTGTCCTCAAGCAACTAAAAATCAAATAAGATAAAAAGAAGAGAATATGCAATGAATACCAAAAACATCTATGAAGATCAGTATTAATTAGATGAGCGGGGCTTTTAGCTTTTTGCCTCTAAATAGTTTTGGCATCTCACTCTATCCTTTGAAATTCAGAATGATTGGCTTCTTTAGGAACTTAGAATCCAGATAGTGTTATTGATTCTCCTAGTAAAGTATGATGATTCTTGAACATAGCTACTTATTGAGTCTTGGCTGTGGCCCAAAGCACTCTGTCTTCCAGTATTACCACCGGATACATACATGCCACAGACACATGATTGGGTGAACCTTTTCAGATTGTGACTTAGCTTTGCTAGAGTCCCCAATTAGAGGTGTCCAGGGTTCTTAAGCACACTCTTTTTGCCTTGGAACACAACTTTATTTCTTTCTTTCTCTCTTTTTTTCGTTTTCTTTTCTTTTTCTATTTTTTTTCGATTTTTTTTCATTGCTTTTTCTTGCTTCAAGAATCATTGTAATGATTTTTCAGATCCTCAGTAACATGTCTCCTTTTTCATCATTCTTTCAAGAGCCAACATTCATGAACCACAAATTCAAGATACATATGCACTGTTTAAGCATACATTCAGAAAACAAAAATATTGCCACCACATCAAAATAATTAAACTGTTATAAAATTCAAAATTCATGCAACTCTTTTCTTTTCAATTAAGCACGTTTTTATTCAAGAAAGGTGATGGATTCATAGGACATTCATAACTTTAAGGCATAGACACTAAGACACTAATGATCACAAGAGACAAACATGGATAAACATAAGCACATAAAATTCGAAAAACAGAAGAATAAAGAACAAGGAAATCAAGGAACAGGTCCACCTTAGTGATGGCGGCTCTTTCTTCCTCTTGAAGATCCTATGGAGTGCTTGAGCTCCTCAATGTCTCTTCCTTGTCTTTGTTGCTCCTCTCTCATGATTCTTTGATCTTCTCTAATTTCATGGAGGATGATGGAGTGTTCTTGATGCTCCACCCTTAGTTGTCCCATGTTGGAACTCAATTCTCCTAGGGAGATGTTTAGTTGCTCCCAATAGTTTTGTGGAGGAAAGTGCATCCCTTGAGGAATCTCAGGGATCTCATGATGAGTGGGGTCTCTTGTGTGCTCCATCCTCTTCTTAGTGATGGGCTTGTCCTCATCAATGGGGATGTCTCCCTCTATGTCAACTCCAACTGAATAACAGAGGTGACAAATGAGATGCGGAAAGGCTAACCTTGCCAAGGTAGAGGACTTGTCCGCCACCTTATAGAGTTCTTGGGCTATAACCTCATGAACTTCTATTTCTTCTCCAATCATGATGCTATGGATCATGATAGCCCGGTCTATAGTAACTTCAGACCGGTTGCTAGTAGGAATGATTGAGCGTTGGATAAACTCCAACCATCCTCTAGCCACGGGCTTGAGGTCATGCCTTCTTAATTGAACCAGCTTCCCTCTTGAATCTCACTTCCATTGGGCGCCCTCTTCACATATGATTGTGAGGACTTGGTCCAACCTTTGATCAAAGTTGACCCTTCTAGTGTAAGGATGTTCATCTCCTTGCATCATAGGCAAATTGAATGCCAACCTTACACTTTCCGGACTAAAATCCAAGTATTTCCCCCGAACCATAGTAAGATAATTCTTTGGATTCGGGTTCACACTTTGGTCATGGTTCTTGGTGATCCATGCATTGGCATAGAACTCTTGAACCATCAAGATTCCGACTTGTTGAATGGGGTTGGTAAGAACTTCCCAACCTCTTCTTCGGATCTCATGTCGGATCTCCGGATATTCACCCTTTTTGAGTGAAAAAGGGACCTCGGGGATCACCTTCTTCAAGGCCACAACTTCATAGAAGTGGTCTTGATGCACCCTTGAGATGAATCTCTCCATCTCCCATGACTCGGAGGTGGAAGCCTTTGCCTTCCCTTTCCTCTTTCTAGAGGTTTCTCCGGCCTTGGATGCCATAAATGGTTATGGAAAAATAAAAAGCAATGCTTTTACCACACCAAACTTAAAAGGTTTGCTCGTCCTCGAGCAAAAGAAGAAAGAAGAGAGTAGAAGAAGAAGAAATGAGGAGAAAGGGAATGGCTTTGTATTCGGCCAAAGGGGAGAGAAATGGTGTTTAGGATGTGTGAAAATGAAGGAGTGAAGGAGGGTTTATATAGGAGAGGGGAAGGGTAGGTTTCGGTCACTTGAGGGTGGGTTTGGGTGGGAAAGTGGTTTGAATTTGAATGGTGAGGTAGGTGGGGTTTTGTGAAGGATGGATGTGAGTGGTGAAGAGAAAGATGGGATTTGATAGGTGAAGGGTTTTTGGGGAAGAGGTGTTGAGGTGATTGGTGGATGGGTGAAGAAGAGAGAGGGAGTGGTAGGGTAGGTGGGGATCCTGTGGGGTCCACAGATCCTGAGGTGTCAAGGAAAAGTCATCCCTGCACCAAATGGCAAGCAAAATCACGTTTTGTGCCATTTCTGGCGTTAAACGCCGGGCTGGTGCCCTTTTCTGGCGTTTAACGCCAGCTTCTTGCCCATTTCTGGCGTTTAACGCCAGCCTGGTGCCCCTTTCTGGCGTTAAACGCCCAGAATGGTGCCAGACTGGGCGTTAAACGCCCAACAGCTAACCTCACTGGCGTTTAAATGCCAGTGGGTGCATCCTCCAGGGTGTGCTGTTTTTCTTCCTGTTTTTCATTCTGTTTTTGCTTTTTTCATTGATTTTGTGACTTCTCATGATCATCAACCTACAAAAAAGAGAAAATAACAAAATAAAATAGATAAAATATAACATTGGGTTGCCTCCCAACAAGCGCTTCTTTAATGTCAGTAGCTTAACAGAGGACTCTCATGGAGCCTCACAGATATTCAGAGCCATGTTGGAACCTCCCAACACCAAACTTAGAGTTTGAATGTGGGGGTTCAACACCAAACTTAGAGTTTGGTTATGGCCTCCCAACACCAAACTTAGAGTTTGTCTGTGGGGGCTCTGTTTGGCTCTGTTTTGAGGGAAGCTCTTCATGCTTCCTCTCCATGATGACAGAGGGATATCCTTGAGCCTTAAACACAAGGGATTCTTCATTCACTTGAATGATCAACTCTCCTCTATCAACATCAATCACAGCCTTTGCAGTGGCTAGGAAGGGCCTGCCAAGGATGACGAACTCATCCCTGCACTTCCCAGTCTCTAGGACTATGAAATCAGTAGGGATGTAATGGTCTTCAACTTTAACCAGAACATCCTCTACAAGTCCATGGGCTTGTTTTCTTGAATTGTCTGCCATCTCTAATGAGATTTTTGCAGCTTGCACCTCAGAGATCCCTAACTTCTCCATTACAGAGAGGGGCATGAGGTTTACACTTGACCCTAAGTCACACAAGGCCTTCTTGAAGGTCATGGTGCCTATGGTACAAGGTATTGAAAACTTCCCAGGATCCTGTCTCTTTTGAGGCAGTTTCTGCCTAGACAAGTCATCCAGTTCTTTGGTGAGCAAAGGGGGTTCATCCTCCCAAGTCTTATTTCCAAATAACTTGTCATTTAGCTTCATGATTGCTCCAAGGTATTTAGCAACTTGCTCTTCAGTGACATACTCATCCTCTTCAGAGGAAGAATACTCATCAGAGCTCATGAATGGCAGAAGTAAGTCCAATGGAATCTCTATGGTCTCAGTTTGGGCCTCAGATTCCCATGGTTCCTCATTGGGGAACTCATTGGAGGCCAGTGGACGCCCAGTGAGGCCTTCCTCAGTGGCGTTCACTGCCTCTTCTTCCTCCCAAAATTCGGCCATGTTGATGGCCTTGCACTCTCCTTTTGGATTTTCTTCTGTATTGCTTGGAAGAGTACTAGGAGGGAGCTCAGTAATTTTCTTGCTCAGCTGACCCACTTGTCTTTCCAAATTTCTAATGGAGGACCTTGTTTCAGTCATGAAACTTTGAGTGGTTTTGATCAGATCAGAGACCATGGTTGCTAAGTCAGAGGTATTCTGCTTAGAATTCTCTGTCTGTTGCTGAGAGGATGATGGAAAAGGCTTGCTATTGCTAAACCTGTTTCTTCCACCATTATTATTGTTGAAACCTTGTTGAGGTCTCTGTTGATCCTTCCATGAAAGATTTAGATGATTCCTCCATGAAGGATTATAGGTGTTTCCATAGGGTTCTCCCATGTAATTCACCTCTTCCATTGAAGGGTTCTCAGGATCATAAGCTTCTTCCTCAGATGAAGCTTCCTTAGTACTGCTTGGTGCATTTTGCATTCCAGACAGACTTTGAGAAATCATATTGACTTGTTGAGTCAATATTTTGTTCTGAGCCAATATGGCATTCAGAGTGTCAATCTCAAGAACTCCTTTCTTCTGACTAGTCCCATTGTTCACAGGATTTCTTTCAGAAGTATACATGAATTGGTTATTTGCAACCATTTCAATTAGCTCTTGAGCTTCTGTAGGCATCTTCTTCAAATGAAGAGAGCCTCCAGCAGAGCTATCCAAGGACATCTTGGACAGTTCAGAGAGACCATCATAGAAAATTCCTATGATGCTCCATTCAGAAAGCATGTCAGAGGGACATTTTCTGATTAATTGTTTGTATCTTTCCTAAGCTTCATAGAGGGATTCTCCTTCCTTCTGTCTGAAGGTTTGGACTTCCACTCTAAGCTTACTCAATTTTTGAGGTGGAAAGAACTTTTCCAAGAAGGCATTGACTAGCTTTTCCCAATAGTCCAGGCTTTCTTTAGGTTGAGAATCCAACCATGTTCTAGCTCTGTCTCTTATAGCAAAAGGGAATAGCATAAGTCTGTAGACCTCAGGGTCAACCCCATTAGTCTTGACACTGTCACAGATTTGCAAGAATTCAGCTAAGAACTGATGAGGATCTTCCAATGGAAGTCCATGGAACTTGCAATTCTGTTGCATTAGAGAAACTAATTGAGGCTTAAGCTCAAAGTTGTTTGCTCCAATGGCAGGGATAGAGATGCTTCTCCCATAGAAATCGGGAGTAGGTGCAGTAAAGTCACTCAGCACCTTCCTTGCATTGTTGGCATTATTGTTTTCGGCTGCCATGTGTTCTTCTCCTTTGAAGAATTCGGTCAGGTCCTCTAAAGAGAGTTGTGCTTTGGCTTCTCTTAGCTTTCTCTTCAAGGTCCTTTCAGGTTCAGGATCAGCCTCAACAAGAATGCCTTTGTCTTTGCTCCTGCTCATATGAGAGAGAAGAGAACAAGAAATGTGGAATCCTCTATGTCACAGTATAGAGATTCCTTGAAGTGTCAGAGGAAAAGAAGAGTAGAAGACAGAAGTAGAAAATTCGAACTTATCACAAGAGATGGGATTCGAATTTTGCATTAAGGAATAGTGTTAGTTCATAAATAGAAGGATGTGAGAAGAAGGGAAGTGATTTTCGAAAATTAAGTAAAAATTTTGAAAACATTTTTGAAAAACATTACTTAATTTTTGAAAATGGAAGTGGGAAAGAAATAAAGTGATTTTTGAAAAAAAAAGATTTTGAAATTAGAAATCAAAGAGATTTGATTGAAAATTATTTTGAAAAAGATGTGGTTAAGAAGATATGATTGGTTTTAAAAAATTGTGATTGAGAAGATATGATTTGAAAAACATTTTAAAAAGATTTGATTTTGAAAATTAAAAACTTGGCTAACAAGAAAAGATATGATTCAAACATTAAACCTTTCTCAACAGAAAAGGCAACATACTTGAAATGTTGAATCAAATCATTAATTGATAGTAAGTATCTTTGAAAATAGAAAGAAATTGAATTTGAAAGAGATTTGATTGAAAAGATATGATTTGAAAAAGAGTTGATTTTGAAAAACTTCGAAAACTGAAAAAAAATTGCATTGAAAAACAGAATCTTCCCCCTTGTGCCATCCTGGCGTTAAACGCCCAGAATGGTGCACATTCTGGCGTTTAACGCCCAAAACTATACCTTTTTGGGCGTTAAACGCCCAACCAGGTACCCTGGCTGGCGTTTAAACGCCAGTCTGTCCTTCTTCACTGGGCGTTTTGAACGCCCAGCTTTTTCTGTATAATTCCTCTGCTGTATGTTCTGAATCTTCAATTCTCTGTATCATTGACTTGAGAAGACACAAATTAAAAATATTTTTGGATTTTTAATAATCAAAATGCAACTAAAATCAAATAACAATGCATGCAAGACACCAAACTTAGCAGTTTGTATACTACTGACACTAACAGAATGAAAATGCATATGAGACACACAAAACACTCAAGTCAAGAGAATTCAAAGATTAGATTAAGAAATCATCAAGAATTACTTGAAGATCACTAAGAAACATGAATGAATGCATGCAATTGACACCAAACTTAAAATGAAACAATAGACTCAAACAAGAAATTTTTGGATTTTATGATTTTTCTGATTTTTTTTTTGTGTTTTTCGAAAATTAAGTGGAAAAAGATATCAAAATTCTTAATGAGAATTCCAGGAATCAGTGCAATGCTAGTCTAAGACTCCGGTCCAGAAATTAGACATGGCTTCACAGCCAGCCAAGCTTTCAAAGAAAGCTTCGATCCAAAACACTAGACATGGCCAATGGCCAGCCAAGCCTTAGCAAATCACTGCTCCAAAAGCAAGATTGACAAAGATCAACAAGCTCTTGTGATGATAAGTTGAAACCTCGGTCCAATGAGATTAGACATGGCTTCTCAGCCAGCCAGACTTCAACAAATCATCATGAAACTCTAGAATTCATCTTCAAGAATTTTAAAAAAAATAAATACCTAATCTAAGCAACAAGATGAACCGTCAGTTGTCCAAACTTAACAATCCTTGGCACTGATGTTACCAAAAGCTTGCTCAAAACCTGAACAATCCCCGGCAACGGCGCCAAAAACTTGGTGGCGCGAAGTTGTGAACAATACTTATCACAACTCTCATAATCCCCGGTCATGAACCCCAAGAACTTGGTGTTCAATACCATGGCATTACACAACTTCGCACAACTAACCAGCAAGTGCACTGGGTCGTCCAAGTAATAAACCTTACGCGAGTAAGGGTCGATCCCACGGAGATTGTTAGTATGAAGCAAGCTATGGTCATCTTGTAAATCTTAGTCAGGCAAACTCAAATGGATATGGTGATGAACGAAAATAACATAAAGGTAAAGATAGAGGTACTTATGTAATTCATTGGTAGGAACTTCAGATAAGTGCATGAAGATGCCTTCCCTTCTGTCTCTCTGCTTTCCTACTGTCTTCATCCAATCCTTCTTACTCCTTTCCATGGCAAGCTTATGTAGGGTTTCACCGTTGTCAATGGCTACCTCCCATCCTCTCAGTGAAAACGTTTGCCTATGCTCTGTCACAGCATGGGGTAATCATCTGTCGGTTCTCGGTCAGGCCGGAATAGAATCCATCGATTCTTTTGCGTCTGTCACTAACGCCCCGCCTGCTAGGAGTTTGAAGCACGTCACAGTCATTCAATCATTGAATCCTACTCAGAATACCACAAACAAGGTTAGACCTTCCGGATTCTCTTGAATGCCGCCATCAGTTCTCGCCTATACCACGAAGACTCTGATCTCACGGAATGGTTGGCTCGGTTGTCAGGCGAGCACTCGGTTGTCAGGCGATCAACCATGCATCGTGCAATCAGGAATCCAAGAGATATTCACTCAATCGAAGGTAGAACGGAGGTGGTTGTCAGTCACACGTTCATAAGTGAGAATGATGATGAGTGTCACGGATCATCACATTCATCAAGTTGAAGAACAAGTGATATCTTAGAACAAGAACAAGCGGAATTGAATAGAAGAACAATAGTAATTGCATTAATACTCGAGGTACAGCAGAGCTCCACACCTTAATCTATGGTGTGTAGAAACTCCACCGTTGAAAATACATAAGTACATGGTCTAGGCATGGCCAAATGGCCAGCCTCCCAATGATCTAAGAACTAGAAGTCCAAAGATGATCTAGAGATCTAAAGTGATCAAAAGATTAAAATACAATAGTAAAAGGTCCTATATATAGAGAACTAGTAGCCTAGGGTGTACAGAGATGAGTAAATGACATAAAAATCCACTTCCGGGCCCACATGGTGTGTGCTTGGGCTGAGCAATGAAGCATTTTTCGTGTAGAGACTCTTCTTGGAGTTAAACGCCAGCTTTTATGCCAGTTTGGGCGTTTAACTCCCATTTGGATGTCAGTTCCGGCGTTTAACGCTGGAAATCTTGAAGGTGACGTTGAACGCCGGTTTGGGCCATCAAATCTTGGGCAAAGTATGGACTATCATATATTGCTGGAAAGCCCAGGATGTCTACTTTCCAACGCCGTTGAGAGCGCGCCAATTGAGCTTCTGTAGCTCCAGAAAATCCACTTCGAGTGCAGGGAGGTCAGAATCCAACAGTATCTGCAGTCCTTTTTAGTCTCTGAATCAGATTTTTGCTCAGGTCCCTCAATTTCAGCCAGAAAATACCTGAAATCACAGAAAAACACACAAACTCATAGTAAAGTCCAGAAAAGTGAATTTTAACTAAAAACTAATAAAAATATACTAAAAACTAACTAGATCATACTAAAAACATACTAAAAACAATGCCAAAAAGCGTACAAATTATCCGCTCATCACCCCCCTACTACCAAACACCCTCATATGACCTTAACCCTTATCCACCTTATGAACCATACTTAGAACCACCCCCATTCCAGCACAATTACTCTCATGAGCCGCCACCTTAACACCATCTCCATGCCCTTAACAAGAAGAACCACCTTCCTAGCATGCACCCTTTCTCCAAAATAATGAACTCTCATATCCACCCCAATCTCCACCGGATGACAACACCTTTGGTGCTATTCACCAAGGGAAAACAGAGCTTCATACCACACTTGCCTCTATCTCTAGTCTCATCTCTACTCTTCAAGCTCTTACATCCCGCGTGGACCAATCCTCTACCTCGAATACTCAACTATCAAGCTCTAGTGCACTTCCTTTTCAACCACATAATGATCTATCCATCCCATCACCACCCTCCATGGAAGAGTACCCACATCCATCAATCCAAGAGCAACCTGATCCCAACGATACTACTAACATAGAACAAGAGAGAAGGGATCGTCTTAGGGACGCAATGGATCGGTTACACGTGGCCTTATTTCCAGAGGAGCAAAAGGAGGTCCAAAATGTGGAGGTAGGAGAGACCCTTGAAGATGAAGGGGTAGCTGAAAAGAGTTGTCATAGAAAGGAAATCATCAAGGAGGAGTACGCTTTTATGCTAAAACAATTGGACGAAGCTGCAATGGTTAAAGAAGAAGTGGTTGAGAACTTAAGAGATGCGAAACCTCCATGGGAAGGTAAAGTCACAGAGCCTCCTTCCAAGACATTTGAAATTGATACTGAGGAGGGTCTTCCAAGGCTTATCACGGTTGAAGACTTTGAAGAGGCTAATCAAGAGATAGAGATTAAAGAAGAAGAAGCTATACTTGCAACGAGAACTTATTTGTGAAATTCTAGACCGCGCGAGAACCCGTTCGTCAGGCACCAATATTTCAAGCATTACCTAAAATCAGGGTGATTTATGCTTGAACGTGAAGTCCAGATGCCTTTAAATGAAAGATCCGACGTCTTCTCATTCAGGGATGAAGTCGTCCGCGTTCCTCGTGAGGAGGTGGGGATGGTACCTGCAAGAGACTCTGACAATTAAGTTAGCAAAGGTTTTAGGTAGATTTTTAATTGATTTGAATGAGAATAATACCTGAGAGCTTCAGGGTATTTATAAGTATAGATGTAAGAGTCAGTAACCATCTTTTGAGTAGTCTCGTCTTTGATGGTGGGCTAGTTACTCCATTTTGGTAGGGAGGATGTTGAGATCTCCTTTCTAGATAAATAAAAAAGATTGTAGGATTTAGCTACTAATTCAGATAACCAGGGATAGGCTAGGGTCGCCGTGTCTGACTTCTATGAGGTCAAGTAGGTGTCGATCAGGGTAATATCTGTCAATTGGGCCTTATTCGTTTTGGGCCTAGCTAAGTGATGGGACAGTGTATGAACAAATATACATGCCCAAATTTGAAATTCAAATTCTTAATCGTATTTGATCATAAAAACGAATAAATGAATATTATTGTATTAAAAAATAAAATAATTTGATGTATATTTGGTAGATAAAAAGTAAAATAGGGACAAAGCTTTTTTAGGATAAGAAAAATTAAAAATGACTTAAGAAATAATGTCTAAATTTTTTAGATTTGAAACTTTAAAGTGTGCTTAAATTTTAATGATTTTTTTTGCATTAAGTTAAATTAAGCACCATAAACCCTAAAATGAACATAATTATCCAACACTTTATTCACATCTTTCGAATCCTCATTTCTGCAGCACCTAAACGCACGTTCTTTAAGCACACCACCGAAACTTGTTTTTCTTTTTCATTTTGGTTTTACTTGTTGGTTTATTAAGTGAGTATTTATTTTATCATGAAGCAAAAATGTAAGAGTTCAGGAGAAGCATTCCTAGCAAAACTATGACAAGTACAGGATATCAACAACAATGAAAAATTTGCAGAGGGTTTGAATGAAATAAAAATCTACCGAGATGATAATGGACCTTTAGATATAAATATGACGAATGACTATGATAGGGTTATAACAGAATCAGCTGCCCCTGCAAAAAAGATCACAATGACCCTTTAGTTGTGAATGTCAAAGGTATAGATAATCTAAATTTTTTATATTATTTTGTGAGCTTATTTATTTAGTTTATTTTTTCTTCAATTTTGCATTTGGTTGTAGACTCTTCTGCCGAAAAAATCACCACCCACAATGGAATCATGCACACTAAGGGAGGTGCATTGCGCCCTGTATCTGACAGAAAATTTCACAACGGGTGAGAACCAAAAGGTTCCTAGTAGGATAATAGTTCCAAATAAAGAGTAAAGAAATATGAACCCTCTAGGTATTCCTAATCTCCAACTTAACTGAGTTCAAGCATAGGATTTTCACTAATACACATAGGGTTAAGTTTGCTAAATTCTCAGCTCTGTAAGTATCATTAAATTTCGAATCTATTCGAAATCCTCTATAAAGATTCTCAAATTGAATATTATTCTATTTATATGACTAATTTCTACGATTAATCCTATTATATTATAAGTATTAATATAGAAGTATTAATAGAAAGAACTATTACAAAATTAATCTTCTATTAATAGATAAATCCTTATTAATAGGGAGATCTCATATATATATTTCATATATTTTCCATTTTTCGACTTTCTTTCAAATTACGCCTAACAGAGTATCAAACCTAGCTCTGCAAAAACAAGATTGATATATTTCGTATCAAATGTGACATCATCATATCTTCTTAGTCACATTCATTCTCAATATCACAATTCCTCAGTTCAATATTTAGTGCAGCAGTAACAATCACAATTAATAATCAATACAAGACCAATATAATTAAAGAGCAAAAACAACAATTATTATAATTAATAGTTAAACAAAAGTACTCAGATAGGTAAGCCAAACCAATATTCACACTCAAACAATAGAAATTAGATGCACATGATGTATGTATATTCTCAAATAGGCCATGAGCTCATGTATCATTTAGTTGCCCATGCTCGACAACATCCTTGAGATAGGCGTTATGTATCGTCATCCCTATCTTAGAAAACACTCCTTCCATGAGCACTACGTATCGCCGTCTTCATGGAGAGTCATCCTTCTGGTCTCAAGTGAGCATTATGTATCGCCATCTTCACTAAGCCGTACTCATAGTCTCAAGCGGGCGTTACGTACTGCCGTCCCCACTAAGCTTTATGCACCACATCTCAAGTGAGCGTTACGTATTGCCTTCCTCACGAGATTGGCTAAATATTACATCAGAATTCATAATCATATTTAGTTTTAATCACAATTTTGACCAATTCCATAAGTTTTCATATACAACAACCCCATCAGTTTACCAATTAATCAATCTCATTAACTCGTGAACGGGATTAACCACCGTACTTACCGTGGGCGGGACGAACTACCATCTTCACAACACTCTCGTCTAGTATAACTAAAGGTTTATCTGGGAATAATTCAATTTAGTCTATTATATTCCTGCTCAATGTATTTAAAGCTTAACAACTCCATACGGAGGTTAAAAAGGGTTATAAACAGGCTAGAAAGGCTAAACAATTAAAAATCAATATTTCATAAAATTTTGCATAGTGGTGCTTACGCACGCCTCATGCGTCGCCCAAAACCTAGCTCAATTCGCGCAATAATTCGTATTCGTGCGTATGCGGCCCTCATGCATACGTGCAAATTCAGGGTCATGCGTACGCATCATGTGTGTGTACGCGCGAGACCTGCGTCTGCCAAAAATACTGCAAACTCTGCAAAATTCAGTTTTTAATGTCCGTTTTCAAACATGTATAACTTTTGCTACAAAATTTATTTTTCCTCCATTTTTAGATGATTTTAAAGATCTCATCACTACCTTTAGTTCAAGATACATTTCACTCAATTTTAAGTTTCGAGCACCAAGTTATGGCCTATTGAAGTTTGTCAAAACTCCAATTTTACCCAAATTCTGCATAATGCCATTTTTACAAGTTTTCAAATCTACCACTTTCAAAACCAACATAAATCAATTCCTAGGTAACGTCTACACTTGATCATCATCATATCCTAGTGTTCATGGTCCAATCAACCAATTCCAACTCAATTTCATAGCTTGTTACTGTTATTCATTCACAATGACCACTATAATACGATTTTACCTTTTCAACACCTCCATTGAGGCTCATAACTTATCAAAAAGGGTATACTTCATCCAATCAGGGTCTCCGACCTAAATTTTATTCAATAACCATTAATAATAAAACAAACTACAATTTGCATCCAATATCAATCATATATACATATTGCTCATCAAGTCCCGATCTCTTCAAATCAAGAAATAACACACCATCATTCAACCACCAATCCACATTAATTATTTACACTAATTCATTAATATCAACCACATTAATTATTCCAATTAATCACTAACTTATGGTCATCTAACCTAGGTTTTCATATAACATTACATAGAGTTTAACCGAAACCAAGAACAATACCTTAATTGATAGTGATTTTTCAAATCCTTTGAGTCTCTTCTTCGATCACATCCAAGCTTTAATCAATGCAACCAAAGCCTCAGCTGATCCTCCTCCAATCTAGTGGCCAAACCGCACCAAATCAAACTAAGCATTCTAATCTACTCCATTTCAATCTAATAATACCAATTATCAAGTATTTACATTAGGATTTTCACTCAAAATTGGGGATAATAAAGGGGTTGAAGCTTCTTACCTTCCACCATAAATTCATGGATCCAAACTCCGCTAGAAATTATGCTTGAGCTTCTCCTAAAGCATCAAAGTCACAAATTTTCAGTACCTCAAACGCCAAACTCAAAAATCACATGAAATGAAAAAAGAGGCTAAGTTTCTAGGGATTACTCACCACAAAAGTCATATAAAATCAAAGATGATGAAGAGATTATCGCATGGCTACAAATGGGTCTTCGATCGGAGCTCCGATTTGAGAGAAAAATGGAATTGAATGGAGGTGGTGAATAGTGACTAGGGCTTCTCTTTTCTCTTTTCATCGTGGCTCTCCTCTCTCAAAGTGAAGTGATTATGATTTTTGGTGAAATAGGGGGTGAGTTACTGGTGGACGAAACTGTGATCACTACAACTTCGCACAACTAACCAGCAAGTGTACTGGGTCGTCCAAGTAATAAACCTTACGCGAGTAAGGGTCGATCCCACAGAGATTGTTGGTATGAAGCAAGCTATGGTCACCTTGTAAATCTTAGTCAGGCAAACTCAAATGGTTATGAATGATGAATAAAACATAAAGATAAAGATAGAGATACTTATGTAATTCATTGGTAGGAATTTCAGATAAGTGTATGAAGATGCTTGTCCCTTCCGTCTCTCTGCTTTCCTACTGTCTTCATCCAATCCTTCTTACTCCTTTCCATGGCAAGCTTATGCAAGGGTTTCACCGTTGTCAGTGGCTACCTCCCATCCTCTCAGTGGAAATGTTCAACGTACCCTGTCACGGCACAGCTATCCATCTGTCGGTTCTCAATCAGGCCGGAATAGAATCCAGTGATTCTTTTGCGTCTGTCACTAACGCCCCGCCCTCAGGAGTTTGAAGCACGTCATAGTCATTCAATCATTGAATCCTACTCAGAATACCACAGACAAGGTTAGACCTTCCAGATTCTCTTGAATGCCGCCATCAGGTCTAGCCTATACCACGAAGACTCTGATCTCACGGAATGGCTGGCTCGGTTGTCAGGCGAGCGCTCGGTTGTCAGGCGATCAACCATGCATCGTGTATCAGGAATCCAAGAGATATTCACCCAATCTAAGGTAGAACGGAGGTGGTTGTCAGGCACACGTTCATAGGTGAGAATGATGATGAGTGTCACGGATCATCACATTCATCAAGTTGAAGAACAAGTGACATCTTAGAACAAGAACAAGCGGAATTGAATAGAAGAACAATAGTAATTGCATTAATGCTCGAGGTACAGCAGAGCTCCACACCTTAATCTATGGTGTGTAGAAACTCCACCGTTGAAAATACATAAGAACAAGGTCTAGGCATGGCCGAATGGCCAGCCTCCCAAAGAGGATTCAATCATAAAAACATGATCAAAAGCTCAAAATACAATAGTAAAAGGTCCTATATATAGAGAGCTAGTAGCCTAGGGTGTACAAAGATGAGTAAATGACATAAAAATCCACTTCCGGGCCCACTTGGTGTGTGCTTGGGCTGAGAATTGAAGCATTTTCGTGTAGAGACTCTTCTTGGAGTTAAACGCCAGCTTTTATGCCAGTTTGGGCGTTAAACTCCCATTCTTGTGCCAGTTCCGGTGTTTAACGCTGGGAATTCTGAGGGTGACTTTGAACGCCGGTTTGGGCCATCAAATCTTGGGCAAAGTATGGACTATCATATATTGCTGGAAAGCCCAGGATGTCTACTTTCCAACGCCGTTGAGAGCGCTAATTGGGCTTCTGTAGCTCCAGAAAATCCGCTTCGAGTGCAGGGAGGTCAGAATCCAACAGCATCTGCAGTCCTTTTTAGTCTCTGAATCAGATTTTTGCTCAGGTCCCTCAATTTCAGCCAGAAAATACCTGAAATCACAGAAAAACACACAAACTCATAGTAAAGTCCAGAAAAGTGAATTTTAACTAAAAACTAATAAAAATATACTAAAAACTAACTAGATCATACTAAAAACATACTAAAAACAATGCCAAAAAGCGTACAAGTTATCCGCTCATCACAACACCAAACTTAAATTGTTGCTTGCCCCCAAGCAACTGAAAATCAAATAAGATAAAAAGAAGAGAATATGCAATGAATTCCAAAAACATCTATGAAGATCAGTATTAATTAGATGAGCGGGGCTTTTAGCGTTTTGCCTCTGAACAGTTTTGGCTTCTCACTCTATCCTTTGAAATTCAGAATGATTGGCTTCTTTAGGAACTCAGAATCCAGATAGTGTCATTGATTCTCCTAGTTAAGTATGATGATTCTTGAACACAGCTACTTATTGAGTCTTGGCCGTGGCCCAAAGCACTCTGTATTCCAGTATTACCACCGGATACATACATGCCACAGACACATAATTGGGTGAACCCTTTCAGATTGTGACTCAGCTTTGCTAGAGTCCCCAATTAGAGGTGTCCAGGGTTCTTAAGCACACTCTTTTTGCCTTGGATCACAACTTTATTTCTTTCTTTTTCTTTCTTTTTCTTTTTCTTTTTCTTTCTTTTTTTTCGAATTTTTTTCTTTTTCTTCTTTTTTTTTTTGTATTCACTGCTTTTTCTTGCTTCAAGAATCATTTTTATGATTTTTCAGATCCTCAGTAACATGTCTCCTTTTTCATCATTCTTTCAAGAGTCAACATTCATGAACCACAAATTCAAGATACATATGCACTGTTTAAGCATACATTCAGAAAATAAAAGTATTGCCACCACATCAAAATAATTAATCTGTTATAAAATTCAAAATTCATGCAATTCTTTTCTTTTTCAATTAAGAACTTTTTTCATTTAAGAGAGGTGATGGATTCATAGGACATTCATAACTTTAAGGCATAGACACTAAGACACTAATGATCACAAGACACAAACATAGATAAACATAAGCATGATTTTTCGAAAAACAGGAAAATAAAGAACAAGGTAATTAAAGAACGGGTCCACCTTAGTGATGGCGGCTTGTTCTTCCTCTTGAAGATACTATGGAGTGCTTGAGCTCCTCAATGTCTCTTCCTTGTCTTTGTTGCTCCTCTCTTATGATTCTTTGATCTTCTCTAATTTCATGGAGGAGAACAGAGTGTTCTTGGTGCTCCACCCTTAGTTGTCCCATGTTGGAACTCAATTCTCCTAGGGAGGTGTTTAGTTGCTCCCAACAGTTTTGTGGAGGAAAGTGCATCCCTTGAGGCATCTCAGGGATTTGATGATGAGAGGGGTCTCTTGTTTGCTCCATCCTCTTCTTAGTGATGGGCTTGTCCTCATCAATGGGGATGTCTCCCTCTATGTCAACTCCAACTGAATAACAGAGGTGACAAATGAGATGAGGAAAGGCTAACCTTGCCAAGGTAGAGGACTTGTCCGCCACCTTATAAAGTTCTTGGGATATCACCTCATGAACTTCTATTTCTTCTCCAATCATGATGCTCTGAATCATGATAGCCCGGTCTATAGTAACTTCGGACCGGTTGCTAGTGGGAATGATTGAGCGTTGGATAAACTCCAACCATCCTCTAGCCACGGGTTTGAGGTCATGCCTTCTCAGTTGAACCGGCTTCCCTCTTGAATCTCTCTTCCATTGGGCGCCCTCTTCACATATGACTGTGAGGACTTGGTCCAACCTTTGATCAAAGTTGACCCTTCTAGTGTAAGGATGTTCATCTCCTTGCATCATGGGCAAGTTGAATGCCACCCTTACATTTTCCAGACTAAAATCCAAGTATTTTCCCCGAACCATAGTAAGCCAATTCTTTGGATCCGGGTTCACACTTTGGTGATGGTTCTTGGTGATCCATGCATTGGCATAGAACTCTTGAACCATTAAGATTCCGACTTGTTGAATGGGGTTGGTAAGAACTTCCCAACCTCTTCTTCGGATCTCATGTCGGATCTCCGGATATTCACTCTTTTTGAGTGAAAAAGGGACCTCGGGGATCACCTTCTTCAAGGCCACAACTTCATAGAAGTGGTCTTGATGCACCCTTGAGATGAATCTTTCCATTTCCCATGACTCGGAGGTGGAAGCTTTTGCCTTCCCTTTCCTCTTTCTAGAGGTTTCTCCGGCCTTGGATGCCATAAATGGTTATGGAAAAACAAAAAGCAATGCTTTTACCACACCAAACTTAAAAGGTTTGCTCGTCCTCGAGCAAAAGAAGAAAGAAGAGAGGAGAAGAAGAAGAAATGAAGAAGAAGGGAATGGCTTTGTGTTCAGCCAAAAAGGGGGAGAAGTGGTGGTTTGGTTGTGTGAAAATGAAGGAGTGAAGATGGGTTTATATAGGAGTGGGGGGCTCATGGTTCGGTCATGTATGGGTGGGTTTGGGAGGGAAAGTGGTTTGAATTTGAAGGG
This sequence comes from Arachis hypogaea, assembly GCF_003086295.3. Classification (NCBI taxonomy): domain Eukaryota; kingdom Viridiplantae; phylum Streptophyta; class Magnoliopsida; order Fabales; family Fabaceae; genus Arachis; species Arachis hypogaea. Next base: position 54,635,294 of record NC_092045.1, read on the forward strand.
TGAGGTAGTTGGGGTTTTATGAAGGATGGATGTGAGTGGTGAAGAGAAAGATGGGATTTGATAGGTGAACGGTTTTTGGGGAAGAGGTGTTGAGGTGATTGGTGAATGGGTGAAGAAGAGAGAGTTGTGGGGTAGGTGGGGATCCTGTGGGGTCCACAGATCCTGAGGTGTCAAGGAAAAGTCATCCCTGCACCAAGTGGCAAGCAATAATGCGTTTTGAGCCAATTCTGGCGTTAAACGCCGGGCTGGTGCCCATTTCTGGCGTTTAACGCCGAATGCTTGCCCTTTTCTGGCGTTTAACGCCAGTCTGGTGCCCCTTTCTGGCGTTAAACGCCCAGAATGGTGCCAGACTGGGCGTTAAATGCCCAACAGCTAGCCTCACTGGCGTTTAAATGCCAGCACGCTCTCCTCCAGGGTGTGCTATTTTTCTTTCTGTTTTTCATTCTGTTTTTGCTTTTTCAATTGATTTTGTGACTTCTCATGATCATCAACCTACAAAAGAACATAAAATAACAAAGGAAAATAGATAAAATATAACATTGGGTTGCCTCCCAACAAGTACTTCTTTAATGTCAGTAGCTTGACAGAGGGCTCTCATGGAGCCTCAGAAATACTCAGAGCAATGTTGGAACCTCCCAACACCAAACTTAGAGTTTGAGTGTGGGGGTTCAACACTAAACTTAGAAGTTGGTTGTGGCCTCCCAACACCAAACTTAGAGTTTGACTGTGGGGGCTCTGTGTGGCTCTGTTTTGAGAGAAGCTCTTCATGCTTCCTCTCCATGATGACAGAGGGATATCCTTGAGCCTTAAACACAAAGGATTCTTCATTCACTTGAATGATCAATTCTCCTCTATCAACATCAATCACAGCCTTTGCTGTGGCTAGGAAGGGTCTGCCAAGGATGATGGATTCATCCATGCACTTCCCAGTCTCTAGGACTATGAAATCAGCAGGGATGTAATGGTCTTCAACTTTTACCAGAACATCCTCTACAAGTCCATAGGCTTGTTTTCTTGAATTGTCTGCCATCTCTAGTGAGATTCTTGCAGCTTGCACCTCAAAGATCCCTAACTTCTCCATTACTGAGAGAGGCAGGAGGTTTACACTTGACCCTAAGTCACACAAGGCCTTCTTGAAGGTCATGGTGCCTATGGTACAAGGTATTGAAAACTTCCCAGGATCCTGTCTCTTTTGAGGCAGTTTCTGCCTAGACAAGTCATCCAGTTCCTTGGTGAGCAAAGGGGTTTCATCTTCCCAAGTCTCATTTCCAAATAACTTGTCATTTAGCTTCATGATTGCTCCAAGGTATTTAGCAACTTGCTCTTCAGTGACATACTCATCCTCTTCAGAGGAAGAATACTCATCAGAGCTCATGAATGGCAGAAGTAAGTCCAATGGAACCTCTATGGTCTCATTTTGAGCCTCAGATTCCCATGGTTCCTCATTGGGGAACTCATTGGAGGCCAGTGGACGTCCATTGAGGTCTTCCTCAGTGGCGTTTACTGCCTCTTCCTCCTCTTCAAATTCGGCCATGTTGATGGCTTTGCACTCTCCTTTTGGATTTTCTTCTGTATTGCTTGGAAGAGTACTAGGAGGGAGTTCAGTAATTTTCTTGCTCAGCTGACCCACTTGTGCCTCCAAATTTCTAATGGAGGACCTTGTTTCAGTCATGAAACTTTGAGTGGTTTTGATTAGATCAGAGACCATGGTTGCTAAGTCAAAGGTATTCTGCTTAGAACTCTCTGTCTGTTGCTGAGAAGATGATGGAAAAGGCTTGCTATTGCTAAACCTGTTTCTTCCACCATTATTGTTGTTGAAACCTTGTTGAGGTCTCTGTTGATCCTTCCATGAGAGATTTGGATGATTTCTCCATGAAGGATTATAGGTGTTTCCATAGGGTTCTCCCATGTAATTCACCTCTTCTATTGAAGGGTTCTCAGGATCATAAGCTTCTTCTTCAGATGAAGCTTCCTTAGTACTGCTTGGTGCATTTTGCATTCCAGACAGACTTTGAGAAATCATATTGACTTGTTGAGTCAATATTTTATTCTGAGCCAGTATGGCATTCAGAGTGTCAATCTCAAGAACTCCTTTCTTCTGATTGGTCCCATTGTTCACAGGATTCCTTTCAGAAGTGTACATGAATTGGTTATTTGCAACCATTTCAATCAACTCTTAAGCTTCTGTAGGCATCTTCTTCAGATGAAGAGATCCTCCAGCAGAGCTATCCAAAGACATCTTGGATAGTTCAGAGAGACCATCATAGAAAATTCCAATGATTCTCCATTCAGAAAGCATATCAGTGGGACACTTTCTGATTAATTGTTTGTATCTTTCCCAAGCTTCATAGAGGGACTCTCCTTCCTTCTGTCTGAAGGTTTGGACTTCCACTCTAAGCTTACTCAATTTTTGAGGTGGAAAGAACTTTGCCAAGAAGGCATTGACTAGCTTTTCCCAAGAGTTCATGCTTTCTTTAGGTTGTGAGTCCAACCATATTCTAACTCTGTCTCTTACAGCAAAAGGGAATAGCATAAGTCTGTAGACCTCAGGGTCAACCCCATTAGTCTTGACAGTGTCACAGATTGGCAAGAACTCAGCTAAAAACTGATGAGGATCTTCCAATGGAAGTCCATTGAACTTGCAATTCTGTTGCATTAGAGAAACTAATTGAGGCTTAAGCTCAAAGTTGTTTGCTCCAATGGCAGGGATAGAGATGCTTCTCCCATAGAAGTTGGGAGTAGGTGCAGTAAAGTCACCCAGCACCTTCCTTGCATTGTTGGCATTGTTGTTGTTTTCGGCTGCCATGGGTTCTTCTTCTTTGAAGATTTCTGTTAGGTCTTCTACAGAGAGTTGTGCCTTGGCTTCTCTTAGCTTTCGCTTCAAGGTCCTTTCAGGTTCAGGATCAGCCTCAACAAGAATGCTTTTGTCCTTGCTCCTGCTCATAAGAAAGAGAAGAGAACAAGAAAATGTGGAATCCTCTATGTCACAGTATAGAGATTCCTTGAGGTGTCAGAGGAAAAGAAAAATAGAAGGCAGAAGTAGAAAATTCGAACTTATCAAAGAAGATGGAGTCGAATTTTGCATTAAGGAATAGTGTTAGTCCATAATTAGAAGGATGTGAGAAGAGGGGAAGTAATTTTCAAAAATCAAGTAAAAGATTTTGAAAACATTTTGAAAAACACTAATTGATTTTCGAAAATAAAAGTGGGAAAGAAATCAAGTGATTTTTGAAAAAGAATTTGAAATTAGAAATCAAAAAGATTTTATTGAAAGTTATTTTGAAAAAGATGTGGTTAAGAAGATATGATTGGTTTTAAAAAGATGTGATTGAGAAGATATGATTTGAAAAACATTTTAAAAAAATTTGATTTTGAAAATTAATGACTTGGCTATCAAGAAAAGATATGATTCAAACATTAAACCTTTCTCAACAGAAAAGGCAACATACTTGAAATGTTGAATCAAATCATTAATTGATAGCAAGTATCTTTGAAAATAGAAAGAAATTGAATTTGAAAAAGATTTGATTGAAAAGATATGATTTGAAAAAGATTTGATTTTGAAAAGATTTTGAAAACTTGAAAAAAATTTGCATTGAAAACGAAATCTTCCCTCTTGTGCCATCCTGGCGTTAAACGCCCAGAATGGTGCACATTCTGGCGTTTAACGCCCAAAACTCTACCCTTTTGGGCGTTAAACGCCCAACCAGGTACCCTGGCTGGCGTTTAAACGCCAGTCTGTCCTTCTTCACTGGGCGTTTTGAACGCCCAGCTTTTTCTGTATAATTCCTCTGCTGTATGTTCTGAATCTTCAATTCTCTGTATTATTGACTTGAAAAGACACAAATTAAAAATATTTTTGGATTTTTAATAGTGAGGAATAATCAAAATGCAACTAAAATCAAATAATAATGCATGCAAGAAAAACAGAAACATGCAATTGACACCAAACTTAAAATGAGAATAGAGTCTCAACAGGAAAAATATTTTTGGTTTTTATGATTTTGTAAATTTTTTTTTTGTGCTTTTTCGAAAATTAAGTGGAAAAAGAAAATGAAGGTATCAAAATTCTTAATGAGAATTCCAGGAATCATGCAATGTTTAGTCTAAGACTCCGGTCCAGGAATTAGACATGGCTTCACAGCCAGCCAAGCTTTCAAAGAAAGCTTCGGTCCAAAACACTAGACATGGCCAAAGGCCAGCCAAGCCTTAGCAGATCACTGCTCCAATAGCAAGATTGATAGAAATCAACAAGCTCTTGTGATGATAAGTTGAAACCTCGGTCCAATGAAATTAGACATGGCTTCATAGCCAGCCAGATTTCAACAGATCATCATGAAACTCTAGAATTCATTCTTAAGAACTCTGAAGAAAAAAAATACCTAATCTAAGCAACAAGATGAACCGTCAGTTGTCCATACTCGAACAATCCCCGGCAACGGCGCCAAAAACTTGGTGGACGAAATTGTGATCACTACAACTTCGCACAACTAACCAGCAAGTGTACTGGGTCGTCCAAGTAATAAACCTTACGCGAGTAAGGGTCGATCCCACAGAGATTGTTGGTATGAAGCAAGCTATGGTCACCTTGTAAATCTTAGTCAGGCAAACTCAAATGGTTATGAATGATGAATAAAGCATAAAGATAAAGATAGAGATACTTATGTAATTCATTGGTAGAAATTTCAGATAAGTGTATGAAGATGCTTGTCCCTTCCGTCTCTCTGCTTTCCTACTGTCTTCATCCAATCCTTCTTACTCTTTTCCATGGCAAGCTTATGCAAGGGTTTCACCGTTGTCAGTGGCTACCTCCCATCCTCTCAGTGGAAATGTTCAACGCACCCTGTCACGGCACGACTATCCATCTGTCGGTTCTCAATCAGGCCGGAATAGAATCCAGTGATTCTTTTGCGTCTGTCACTAACGCCCCGTCCTCAGGAGTTTGAAGCACGTCACAGTCATTCAATCATTGAATCCTACTCAGAATACCATAGACAATGTTAGACCTTCCGGATTCTCTTGAATGCCGCCATCAGTTCTAGCCTATACCACGAAGACTCTGATCTCACGGAATGGCTGGCTCGGTTGTCAGGCGAGCGCTCGGTTGTCAGGCGATCAACTATGCATCGTGTATCAGGAATCCAAGAGATATTCACCCAATCTAAGGTAGAACGGAGGTGGTTGTCAGGCACACGTTCATAGGTGAGAATGATGATGAGTGTCACAGATCATCACATTCATCAAGTTGAAGAACAAGTGATATCTTGGAACAAGAACAAGCGGAATTGAATAGAAGAACAATAGTAATTGCATTAATGCTCGAGGTACAGCAGAGCTCCACACCTTAATCTATGGTGTGTAGAAACTCCACCGTTGAAAATACATAAGAACAAGGTCTAGGCATGGCCGAATGGCCAGCCTCCCAAAGAGGATTCAATCATAAAAACATGATCAAAAGCTCAAAATACAATAGTAAAAGGTCCTATATATAGAGAGCTAGTAGCCTAGGGTGTACAAAGATGAGTAAATGACATAAAAATCCACTTCCGGGCCCACTTGGTGTGTGCTTGGGCTGAGCATTGAAGCATTTTCGCGTAGAGACTCTTATTGGAGTTAAACGCCAGCTTTTATGCCAGTTTGGGCGTTTAACTCCCATTCTTGTGCCAGTTCCGGCGTTTAACGCTGGGAATTCTAAGGGTGACTTTGAACGCCGGTTTGGGCCATCAAATCTTGGGCAAAGTATGGACTATCATATATTGCTGGAAAGCCAGGATGTCTACTTTCCAACGCCGTTAAGAGCGCGCTAATTGGGCCTCTGTAGCTCCAGAAAATTCGCTTCGAGTGCAGGGAGGTCAGAATCCAACAGCATCTGCAGTCCTTTTTAGTCTCTGAATCAGATTTTTGCTCAGGTCCCTCAATTTCAGCCAGAAAATACCTGAATCACAGAAAAACACACAAACTCATAGTAAAGTCCAGAAAAGTGAATTTTAACTAAAAAATAATAAAAATATACTAAAAACTAACTAGATCATACTAAAAACATACTAAAAACAATGCCAAAAAGCGTACAAATTATCCGCTCATCAGTTACGCTTGTGGCTTTTAAGAGAGGGGTGATTTTGTAATTTTTCCCTCTTGGCCCCCACTTAGGGCCAAAATCTTTAAGCTAAGTGTTCTTGTTTTTATTTTAAATATTTTACTGGTCTATCCTATATTTTTACTTTTCTTATATGCAGTACCGGACAGACTTAAGCTTGTACAGTTAATTATACTATCGGTATGCATTTTATCTCAATTAATTATATTTTCGTGCTTAAACTTATTTTTTATGTTAAATTTTCACCGATAATTTTTCTCAAATTTTAAATTTTAAATTTTTGGCCCTTTCATTTCACTTTTAATTTATTCATTAATTATTTATGATTTATCCGAGTTTTACAGCACACCCACCTTAAAATAAATTTTGTCCTCAAAATTTATTTACCTGTAAATAGGTGGGGGTACTCCTTCCTTATATCGGATTCGAGCTCCCACGTGTGCTCTTCCACTCCAGCTCGACTCCAACCAACTTTCACCAATAGAACTTCCTTTCCAAGGAGTCTATTGACACTAACATCATCAATTCTGACCTGAGCAACTTGAAATGTCAGATTCTCTCTCAATTGAACCAATTGTAGCTCTAGCACATGGGCCACATCAGAGGTGTACTTCCAAAGTTGCGAAATGTGAAATGTATCGTGCAGGTTCGAAAGGTGTAGCGGTAAAGCCATTTGGTAGGTCACTCACCCAATCTTCTTCAGGATTTTAAATGGACTAATGTAACAAAGGTTTAACTTCTTTGTCTTTGTCGCTCTACCCACGCCCATAGTCGGAGTAACTTCCAAAGGCTTCCACTTCTGATCAGTCATAGCTTTTCTAACGACTCTGAGTAGTAAGAATTCTATCTCAAATCCTCTTGATCTGTTCCATGGTCTCTAGCACCAATTCATGCCCCAAAACACTTGATTCTCCAGCCTCATACCAACACATTGGAGATTGTCACTTTCTCCCATACAAAACCTCATACAGAGCCATTCTGATACTTACATGGTAACTGTTATTGCAAGCAAACTCCATTAAAGGCATGTAATAATCCAAACTAGCTAGTTGATCCAAAACACATGCTCTCAACATATTCTCTAGAGTTTGAATCGTTCTCTCTAATTGGCCATTGATTTGAGGATGGTAAGCCATGCTCAAACATAGTTGGGTTCCAAATGCCTTCTGAAAGGATCCCCGAAATCTCGAATTAAACTGGAAATCTCTATCATGCACTATGGTTCCGTGTAACCTCACTATCTCCTTGATATATAATCTCGGAAGCTCCTCCAAAGAATAGTTCATACGAATTGGCAAGAAATGAGTGGACTTCGTCAATCGATCCATAATTACCCACACCGTATGATATCCTACTCTAGTCCTTGGCAAGCCTGATACAAAATTTATAGCAATACCTTCCCACTTTCACTATGGAATCTCAAGGGGTTGTAACATTTTAGATGGCTTTTAGTGCTCCATCTTCACCATTTGACACGTAAGACACTTAGCCACGCGTACTACCATATCATTCCTCATTCTTGGCCACCAGAAAATCCTCTTCTAGTAATGGCACATCTTGGTAGCTCTCTGGTGAATTGAGAACCCACTCTTCTAAGACACTTAGCCACGCGTACTACCATATCATTCCTCATTTCAAGCTCTGTTGCATGTAGAACGGACATGGTTGTCAATCACGCGCATTCATAAGTGAGAATGATAATGAGGGTAATCTGACTCATCACATTCATCATGTTCTTGGGTACGAATGAATATCTTGGAATAAGAATAAGAGAGATTTGAATAAAAGAAGATAGAATTTCATTAATACTTGAGGTACAGCAGAGCTCCACACCCTTAATCTATGGTGTGCAGAAATTCCACCGTTGAAAATACATAAGCAAAGAGTTCAGGCATGGCCGAATGGCCAGCCCTCTCTAACGTGATCAATGATCCCCTAAGATGAAGAATAAAACAAAACTGAGATCAAAGATGAGATCAAAGATGTCTAATACAATAGATAAATGTCCTATATATACTAGACTAGCTACTAGGGTTTACATGAGTAAGTAATTGATGCATAAATCCACTTCCGGGGCCCACTTGGTGTGTCCTTGGGCTGAGCTTGATCAATCCACGTGTAGAGGCATTTCTTGGCGTCAAACTCCAGGTTATGACGTGTTTTGGGCGTTCAACTCCGGATCATGACGTTTTTCTGGCGTTTAACTCCAGACAGCAGCGTGTACTTGGCGTTCAACGCCAAGTTACGTCGTCATTCTTCGAATAAAGTATGGACTATTATATATTGCTGGAAAGCTCTGGATGTCTACTTTCCAACGCCGTTGAGAGCGCGCCAATTGGAGTTCTGTAGCTCCAGAAAATCCATTTCGAGTGCAGGGAGGTCAGAATCCAACAGCATCAGCAGTCCTTTTGTTAGCCTTCTTCAGAGTTTTGCTCAAATCCCTCAATTTCAGTCAGAATTTACCTGAAATCACAGAAAAACACACAAACTCATAGTAAAGTCCAGAAATGTGAATTTAACATCAAAACTAGTGAAAACATCCCTAAAAGTAGCTTAAACTTTACTAAAAACTATATAAAAACAATGCCAAAAAGCGTATAAATTATCCGCTCATCACAACACCAAACTTAAATTGTTGCTTGTCCCCAAGCAACTGAAAATCAAATAGGATAAAAAGAAGAGAATATACTATAAAGTCCAAAATATCAATGAATATTAATTTAATTAGATGAGCGGGACTTGTAGCTTTTTGCTTCTGAACAGTTTTGGCATCTCACTTTTTCCTTTGAAGTTTAGAGTGATTGGCTTCTCTAGGAACTTAGAATTTCAGATAGTGTTATTGACTTTCTTAGTTAAGCATGTTGATTCTTGAACACAGCTACTTATGAGTCTTGGCTGTGGCCCTAAGCACTTTGTCTTCCAGTATTACCACCGGATACACAAATGCCACAGACACATAACTGGGTGAACCTTTTCAGATTGTGACTCAGCTTTGCTAAAGTCCCCAGTTAGTGGTGTCCAGAGCTCTTAAGCACACTCTTTTGCTTTGGATCACGACTTTAACCACTCAGTCTCAAGCTTTTCACTTGGACCTTCATGACACAAGCACATGGTTAGGGACAGCTTGATTTAGCCGCTTAGGCCTAGATTTTATTTCCTTGGGCCCTCCTATCCATTGATGCTCAAAGCCTTGGATCCTTGCTACCCTTGCCTTTTGGTTTTAAGGGCTATTGGCTTTTTCTGCTTGCTTTTTCTTTCTATTTTTTTTTTTCGCCACTTTTTTTTTTTCACTGCTTTTTCTTGCTTCAAGAATCAATTTCATGATGTTTTTCAGATCATCAATAACATTTCTCTTTGTTCATCATTCTTTCAAGAGCCAACAATTTTAACACTCATAGACAACAAGATCAAAAATATGCACTGTTCATTCATTCATTCAGAAAACAAAAATTATTGCCACCACATCAATATAATTAAATCAAATTCACTAATAATTTCGAAAATTATGTACTTCTTGTTCTTTTGAATTAAAACATTTTTCTTTTAAGAGAGGTGAAAGACTAATGGATTTTATTCATAGCTTTAAGGCATGGTTTACACACTAATGATCATGAAGTAGAAACACAAAAACATAGATAAACATGACACTTAAAAACCGAAAACAGAAAGAAAATAAAGAACAAGGAATGAATCCACCTCTTAGTGGCGTCTTTTCTTGAAGGACCAATGATGTTCTTTAACTCTTCTATGTCCCTTCCTTGCCTTTGTTGCTCCTCCCTCATAGCTCTTTGATCTTCTCTTATTTCTTGAAGAGTGAGGGCGTGTTCATGGTGTTCCACCCTTAGTTGTTCCACATTATGGCTCAAGTCTTCTAAGGAGGTACTGAGTTGCTCCCAATAGTTGTTGGGAGGAAAGTGCATTCCATGAGGCATTTGTTGATGAACTTCCTCATGTTCTCCTTGGGGGCCGTGAGGGACTTCCCTTGTTTGCTCCATCCTTTTCTTGGTGATGGGCTTGTCTTCTTCAATGGAGACATCTCCATCTATGATAACTCCAGCTGAGTAGCATAAATGGCATATGAGGTGGGGGAAGGCTAGCCGTGCCATGTATGAAGGCTTGTCAGCTATTTTGTAGAGTTCATTGGCTATGACTTCATGAACCTCTACCTCCTCTCCAATCATGATGCTATGGATCATGATTGCCCGATCCACAGTAACTTCAGATCGGTTGCTTGTAGGGATGATGGATCTTTGGATGAACTCCAACCATCCTCTAGCTACAGGCTTGAGGTCCAGTCTTCTTAGTTGGACTGGTTTGCCTTTGGAGTCTACTCTCCATTGGGCGCCTTCCACACAAATGTCCATTAGGACTTGGTCCAACCTTTGATTGAAGTTGACCCTCCTTGTGTAGGGGCGTTCATCACCTTGCATCATGGGTAGATGAAACGCCAACCTCACATTTTCCGGACTGAAATCTAAGTATTTCCCCCGAACCATTGTGAGATAGTTCTTTGGATTCGGGTTCATACTTTGATCATGGTTCCTTGTGATCCATGCATTAGCATAGAACTCTTGAACCATCAGTAATCCGACTTGTTGCATAGGGTTGGTTATGACTTCCCACCCTCTTCTTTGGATCTCATGTCGGATTTCCGGATACTCATTCTTTTTGAGCTTGAAGGGGACCTCAGGGATCACCCTCTTCTTTGCCACAACATCATAGAAGTGTTCTTGGTGGCTCTTGGAGATGAATCTCTCCTTTTCCCATGATTCGGAAGTGGAAGCTTTTGCCTTCCCTTTTCCTTTTCTTGAGGAAACTCCGGTCTTGGGTGCCATTGATGGTGAATGAAAAATAAAAAGCTAGGCTTTTTACCACACCAAACTTAAAATTTGCTCATCCTCGAGCAAAAAGAAAAGAAGAGTAGAAGAAGAAGAAGAAGAGAATTTGGAAGAGAGGGAGAGAAGTGGGTTCGGCTATGTGAGAGACGAGTGGGTAGTGTTGTGTGAAAATGAAGAAGAAAGGAGAGGTATTTATAGGGTGGGGGAGGGTTAGGTTTCGGCCAATTTGGGTGGGAATGGGTGGGAAATTGAATTTGAATGTAGTGGGGGTAGGTGGGGTTTATGGGGAAGAGGAGGTTGATGTGAATGGTGCATGGGGTAATTGGGAAGAGGAATTGAGGTGATTGGTGAAGGGTATTGGGAATTGTGACATGGATATTCAAATCACAAAAATAGGATTAAGAGGGAAGGTGAGAATTGGATAGGTGGGGATCCTGTGGGGTCCACAGATCCTGAGGTGGGGATCCTGTGGGGTCCACAGGTCCTGAGGTGAAAAGAAATACCATTCCTTCACCCTATAGGCGTGTAAATTGCCTTCATGCACCATTCTGGCGTTCAAACGCCCATTGGTGCATGTTCTGGGCGTTAAACGCCCATGTGATGCTTGATTCTGGCGTTGAACGCCAGTTTCAAGCTTGTTTCTGGCGTTCAGCGCCAGATTGTCCTCTGTGTGCGCATCCTGGCGTTAAACGCCAGGATGTTGCTTGTTTTGGGCGTTCAGCGCCAGGAAGATGCTCTGTTCTGGCGTTGAACGCCCGCCAGATGCATCTTCTGGGCGCTGAACGCCGGCCCGTGCGTCCTCCAGGGTGAAAAAAATTTTTTCTTCTGTTTTTGACTCTGTTTTTAATTTTTTTGATTTTTTCGTGACTCCTCATGATCATGTACCTAATTAAACATAAAAATAACAAAGAAACAAAATAAAATAAAATTAGATAAATAAAATTGGGTTGCCTCCCAACAAGCGCTTCTTTAATGTCAATAGCTTGACAGTGGCTCTCATGGAGCCACAGAGCAATCAAGTCAATGTTGTCTAGTCCCAACACCAAACTCAGAGTTTGGATATGGGGTTTGAACACCAAACGTAGAGTTTGGTTGTGGCTTCACAACACCAAACTTAGAGTCTGACTGTGTGGGCTCTTCTTGACCTTGAACTGAGAGAAGCTCTTCATGCTTTCTCTCTTTTGTCACAGAGGGATGGCCATGTGCTTGAAACACAAGGTATTCTCCATTCAATTGAAGGACTAACTCTCCTCTGTTGACATCTATCACAGCTTCTGCTGTGGCTAGGAAAGGTCTTCCTAGGATGATGCATTCATCATCTTCCTTCCTAGTATCTAGGATTAGGAAATCAGCAGGGATGTAAAAGTCTTCAACTTTTATAAGCACGTCCTCTACTATCCCATGAGCTTGTCTTATGGATTTATCTGCCAATTGTAATGAGAACAAGGCAGGTTGTACCTCAATGATTCTTAGCTTCTCCACTACAGAGAGTGGCATAAGGTTTATCCCTGACCCAAGATCACACAGAGCTTTTTCAAAGCTCATGGTGCCAATGGTGCAAGGTATTAAGAACTTGCCAGGATCTTGTTTCTTTTGAGGTAGAGTTTCCTGAATCCAAGTTTCTAATTCATTAATGAGCAAGGGAGGTTTACTTTCCAAAGTCTCATTACCAAACAGCTTGGCATTCAGTTTCATGATAGCTCCTAGATATTGAGCAACTTGCTCACTAGTCACATCTTCATCCTCCTCAGAGGATGAATAATAGTCAGAGCTCATGAATGGCAGAAGGAGATTTAATGGAATCTCTATGGTCTCAGATTCCTCAGGATCCTTAATAGGAAGCTCCTTCTTGCTTGGAGGACGTCCCAGGAGGTCTTCCTCACTGGGACTTTCGTCCTCCTCCTCCCTAGTACATTCGGCCATGTTGACTAAGTCAATGGCCTTGCATTCTCCCTTTGGATTCTCTTCTGTATTACTTGGGAGAACACTGGGAGGAGTTTCAATAACTTTCTTACTCAGCTGGCCTACTTGTGCCTCCAAATTTCTAATGGAGGATCTTGTTTCATTCATGAAACTGAAGGTGGCCTTTGACAGATCAGAGACTATATTAGCTAAATTAGAATTATTTTGTTCAGAGTTCTCTGTCTGTTGCTGAGAAGATGATGGATATGGCTTACTATTATTCAGCCTATTGCGTCCACCATTGTTAAAACCTTGTTGAGGTTTTTGTTGATCCTTCCAGGAGAAATTTGGATGATTTCTCCATGATGGGTTATAGGTATTTCCATATGGTTCACCCAGATAATTAACCTCTGCCATGGCAGGGTTCTCAGGATCATAAGCTTCTTCAGAAGCTACCTCTCTAGTACTGTTGGATGCATGTTGCAATCCATTCAGATTTTGAGAGATCATGTTGACCTGTTGAGTCAACACTTTGTTCTGAGCCAGTATGGCATTCAGAGCATCAATTTCAAGAACTCCCTTCTTCTGAGGGACCCCATTATTCACGGAATTCCTCTCAGAGGTATACATGAACTGGTTGTTTGCAACCATGTCAATGAGTTCTTGAGCCTCTTCAGGCGTTTTCTTCAGGTGAATAGATCCACCTGCAGAATGGTCCAGTGACATTTTCGAAAATTCAGAGAGACCATAATAGAATATATCTAATAGGGTCCATTCTGAAAACATGTCAGATGGACATCTCTTGGTCAGCTGCTTGTATTTCTCCCAAGCTTCATAGAGGGATTCACCATCTTTTTGTTTGAAGGTTTGAACATCCACTCTCAGCTTGCTCAGCTTTTGAGGAGGAAAGAATTTATCCAAGAAGGCAGTGACCAGCTTATCCCAGGAGTCCAGGCTATCCTTAGGTTGTGAATCCAACCATATTCTAGCTCTGTCTCTTACAGCAAAAGGGAAAAGCATGAGTCTGTAGACTTCAGGATTAACTCCATTCGTCTTTACAGTATCACAGACCTGCAAGAACTCAGTTAAGAACTGATAAGGATCTTCAGATGGAAGTCCATAAAACTTGCAGTTTTGTTGCATTAATGCAACTAGTTGAGGCTTAAGCTCAAAGTTATTGGCTCCAATGGCAGGAATGGAGATGCTTCTTCCATCAAACTTGGATGTTGGCTTTGTGAAGTCACCAAGCATTCTCCTTGCATTATTATTATTATTTTCGGCCATCTCTTCCTCTTGTTCGAAATTTTCTAAAAGGTTGCCTCTGGATTGTTGTAATTTAGCTTCTCTTAATTTTCTCTTCAGAGTCCTTTCAGGTTCTGGATCAGCTTCAACAAGAGTGCCTTTATCCTTGTTCCTGCTCATAAGAAAGAGAAGAAAACAAGAAAGGAAAAAGGAATCCTCTATGTCACAGTATAGAGATTCCCTTATGTTAGTAGAAGAAGAAAGGGGTAGAAGAAAGAAGAAGAGGATTCGGATTTTTGGATGAAGAGAGGTGAAGAGGAGTGTTAGTAATTGAACAATTAAATAGAAGAAGATAAGAGAAGAGAGAGAAGAATTCGAAAATAATTTTAAAAAGGGGTTAGTGATTTTCGAAAATTAGAGATAAATGTGATTAAAATTTGAAACAATTAATTAATTAAAAAGAAATTTTGAAAAAGGGATGAGGTATTTTCGAAAATAGAAGAGGGAAAAGTAGTTAGGTGGTTTTGAAAAAGATAAGAAACAAACAAAAAGTTAGTTAGTTGATTGAAAAAGATTTGAAATCAAATTTTGAAAAAGATAAGAAGATAAGAAAAAGATAAGATATTTTGAAATCAAATTTTGAAAAAGATAAAATTTTTGAAAAAGATAAGATAAAAGATAAAAAGATATATTTGAAAAAGATATTTTGAAAAAGATTTAATTTTAAAATTGACTTAACTAACAAGAAACTACAAGATAAGATTCTAGAACTTGAAGATTGAACCTTTCTTAACAAGAAAGTAACAAACTTCAAATTTTTTGAACCAATCACATTAATTGTTAGCTAATTTTCGAAAATTTGATAAAAAGATAAGAAAAAGATTTTGAAAATATTTTGAAAAATATTTTTGAAATTTTCGAAAATGCTAAAAAAAATGAAAAAGATATGATTTTTGAAAAAGATTTTGAAAAGATAAGATTTTTAAAATTGAAATTTTGACTTGACTTGTAAGAAACAACTAATTTTTAAAAATTTTTTGACCAAGTCAACCCAAAATTTCGAAATTTTAGAGGAAAATAAGGAAAAGACATTTTTGATTTTTAAATATTGAATGAAAAACACAAAAATGACCCAAAACATGAAAATTTTGGATCAAGACACAAGATGCATGCAAGAATGCTATGAATGTCAAGATGAACACCAAGAACACTATGAAGATCATGATGAACATCAAGAACATAATTTTGAAAAATTTTTGATGCAAAGAAAACATGCAAGACACCAAACTTAGAAATCTTTAATGCATGAAACTTATGAATGCAAAAATGCACATGAAAAACAACAAAAGACACAAAACAAGAAATCATCAAGATCAAACAAGAGGACTTGTCAAGAACAACTTGAAGATCATGAAGAACACTATGAATGCATGAATTTTCGAAAAAAATGCAAGAAAAATTTTTAAAGCATGCAATTGACACCAAACTTAAAAATTAACACAAGACTCAAACAAGAAACACAAAATATTTTTGATTTTTATGATTTTCTAATTTTTTTGTATTTTTATTAATTTTTTTTCGAAAAACATTTTTTTTAAAAAAACGAAAAATAAAAGAAAAATTTTGAAAAAGATTTTTGAAAAGAAAATTACCTAATCTGAGCAACAAGATGAACCGTCAGTTGTCCATACTCGAACAATCCCCGGCAACGGCGCCAAAAACTTGGTGGACGAAATTGTGATTCCCTTTTTTCTTGTAATTGGATTTATAAAAGATGTATACTCTGAGGGCATTGTTTATTTCCTTCACAACCTCGTTCAACTAACCAGCAAGTGTACTGGGTCGTCCAAGTAATAACCTTACGTGAGTAAGGATCGAATCCACAGAGATTGTTGGTATGAAGCAAGCTATGGTCACCTTGCAAATCTCAGTTAGGCAGATTAAAATAGTTTATGGGTTTTCGAAAATAGAAATAATAAAATAGAATATAATAAAAAGGATAGAACACTTATGCAGATTCATTGGTGGGATTTCAGATAAGCGGATGGAGATGCTGTAGAGCTCTTGGACGCCTGCTCTCCTACTCCTTCTGCTCAATCCTTCTTACTCCTTTCCATGGCAAGCTTTGTATAGGGGTTCACCATCAACTGTGGCTACTTTCATTCCTCACGGGGAAATAACCTGTGCGGCTGTCACTCGCACAGCTAACCAGTCTGGAGGCATCACCCATGGCTGATGGCTACATCCCATCCTCGCAGTGAAAACTATGCTAACGCACTCTGTCACAGTACGGCTAATCACCGGTTGGTTCCCGCTCCTACTGGAATAGAATCCCTCTTTTGCGTCTGTCACCAACGCCCAGCAGGTTAAAGTTTGAAGCACGTCACGGTCACTCATGATCGGAATCCTACTCGGAACACCACAGACAAGGTTGGACTTTCCGGACTCCCAGGATCCTACTCGGAACACCACAGACAAGGTTGGACTTTCCGGATCCAGATGAATGCCGCCAACTATCTAACTTATACCACGAAGATTCTGTTGGGGAATCTAAGAGATATGCATTCAAGCTCTGTTGCATGTAGAACGGACATGGTTGTCAATCACGCGCATTCATAAGTGAGAATGATAATGAGGGTAATCTGACTCATCACATTCATCATGTTCTTGGGTACGAATGAATATCTTGGAATAAGAATAAGAGAGATTTGAATAAAAGAAGATAGAATTTCATTAATACTTGAGGTACAGCAGAGCTCCACACCCTTAATCTATGGTGTGCAGAAACTCCACCGTTGAAAATACATAAGCAAAGAGTTCAGGCATGGCCGAATGGCCAGCCCTCTCTAACGTGATCAATGATCCCCTAAGATGAAGAATAAAACAAAACTGAGATCAAAGATGTCTAATACAATAGATAAATGTCCTATATATACTAGACTAGCTACTAGGGTTTACATGAGTAAGTAATTGATGCATAAATCCACTTCCGGGGCCCACTTGGTGTGTGCTTGGGCTGAGCTTGATCAATCCACGTGTAGAGGCATTTCTTGGCGTCAAACTCCAGGTTATGACGTGTTTTGGGCGTTCAACTCCGGATCATGACGTTTTTCTGGCGTTTAACTCCAGACAGCAGCATGTACTTGGCGTTCAACGCCAAGTTACGTCGTCATTCTTCGAATAAAGTATGGACTATTATATATTGCTGGAAAGCTCTGGATGTCTACTTTCCAACGCCGTTGAGAGCGCGCCAATTGGAGTTCTGTAGCTCCAGAAAATCCATTTCGAGTGCAGGGAGGTCAGAATCCAACAGCATCAGCAGTCCTTTTGTTAACCTTCTTCAGAGTTTTGCTCAAATCCCTCAATTTCAGTCAGAATTTACCTGAAATCACAGAAAAACACACAAACTCATAGTAAAGTCCAGAAATGTGAATTTAACATCAAAACTAGTGAAAACATCCCTAAAAGTAGCTTAAACTTTACTAAAAACTATATAAAAACAATGCCAAAAAGCGTATAAATTATCCGCTCATCAGTCATAGATGTTGGTCGTACCCATTCAGTCACTGCTTCAAGGTTAGCAAGCCTTCTCAGCTTACCACATGCCATAAGAAATTCACTTCTTCCTTCCGAAACTCGCACTTAGAAAGCTTTGCATAGAGCTTTCACTCATTTAGAATTTGCAAAACTTTTTGCATGTGCTTTTTGTTCTCCTCCGTAGTCTTAGAGTATATTAGAATGTCATCAATGAACACCACGATAAATTTGTCAAGGAAAGGTCGAAATACCCTATTCATGTAATCTATGAATACGGCAGGGGCATTTATCAACCCAAAGGACATCACGGTGTAATCGTAATGACCATAACGAGTCCTGAAAGCTGTCTTAGGAAAATCTTCCTCTCTCACCCTTATCTAATGATAATCTATCTCAAATCAATCTTGGAGAAAATGCCAGATCCCTGCAATTAATCCATCAAGTCATCAATTCTCGGCAAAGGATATTTATTCTTCACCGTCACCTTATTCAACTGCCTGTAATCTACACATAGTGGCATATTGCCATCCTTTTTCTTTACTAACAACATTGGTGATCCCTACGGAAAAACACTTGATCGGATAAATCTCTTATCCATCAATTCCTATAACTGAACCTTAAGTTCTGCCAGCTCCAATGGCGACATTCAATACGGTGTAATTGAGATTGGCCTTGCTCCTGGTATTAATTATATCACAAATTCTATCTCTCTAGGAGGAAGGAATTTAGATATATCCTCAAAATTTTCATTAACTACCAAAATTTGATCTAAATTCTATTTGTCTCCTGACGAGCCAGCGGCTAAAAGCACATACCCCTAACACTCATTTCCACTACAATTCACCATTACCTATTTTAAATAATAACCCTAGGATAACACTGGAAAATTAGACCTTTCGGACAAAAACTAAATAGAATGCTCAAAATAATCTAGCAATACATGATGCTTCATCAACCAATCCAAACCCAAAATTAAATCAAGTCGAGTCAATGGCAAACATATCAAGTCATGAACAAATTGTCTATTTTCTATCCAAAAAGGAACTTGTTGACAACATAACTTAGTTATCACAATCTTAGAGGCCGGGGTATGCACATGCAAATCATAAGCTAACTCTGCTAGTTTCAGCACTAAGTCCTCAACTTCGTCAAATGAGATGAATGAATGCGATGCTCCAGTATCATTCAAAGTATTTATAGTTTAGTTACCAATTTTACAATTATCTCGGATCAGAGTATCGGACCTAGCAGCCTCATTCGGCGTCATAGTAAAGACCCGACCTTAATGTCGGGCTCGACCGGCATCCTGAGCCTCCCTACATTAACAATTCATTGAGATATGCCCCAACAGTCCACATTTGTAGCATAGACCTAACCCTGCCCTGCATGACCTGTCTGGATGGTTCCTTCCACACCTTTGGCACCTCAAGTCATCTGACTAAGTCCTCGCATGCTTCCCTTTACCATTACCTTAGTGGTTGTCATCCCTTCGGAAATCATTTCGGCCTTGGGCATATTGCAGCGCATAGCCACCTCTTTTGAAGACTTGGCCCCTTAGCGCAAAATGCTTGACTTGGTCTTTCTTATAAAACTCCTGACGGTCACCCTTCGCCATAGCGGTCTTCTTTAAGCATTTTTCCACCATTCTGCTCTTGTTCACCAGCTCTGAAAATATTTAGATATTCATATTTACCACGGTACTCATGATATCGTTCTGAAGACCACCCTCATACTTAATGTATTTTCATTCCTCATAACCCTCTGGTACACCTTGACAAACTTTAGAAAATTGGCACAACTCCTTAAATTTATTTGTATACTCAGCCACTGTCATAGAACCTTACTTCAATTGTATCAGTTTCAGTTTCTTCGCCGCCCTTACTGAGTTTGGAAAGTACTTCTTGTAAACCTCAGTCTTAAAAGCATCCTAAGTAACAGCATCATTACCCTGCTGTAGTAAATGGTGTGCTCCCTGCCACCAAATTTGAGCCTCTCTTTTCATCCAATAAGTGGCAAACTCCACATACTGATCCTCCAGTACATGCTAAGCTTGCAAAGCTCTCTCCATGGCTTGGAACCAATTATCCGCCTCGGTAGGGTTAGTCGTAACCTTGAAGGTAGAAGGATTCACCTTCAGGAATGCGACCAAGGTCATCGGCTCTCTGTTTCTACTATTCGGTCCATTCCCCTCCTTCGTTTCCATTCCTAGCATACTGCCCCAAAACCTCAGCAGTAGCTTACATGGCAGCATCCGTTTTCTCCAAATCATCTATAAAGTGACCCAAATTATTTGCTACTCTGGATCTCTTATTATCTCCCCATCTTCATCCACGAGACACCATTCGGGTCCTGTTTAGACCAAACAATTGATATCAAGATTATCAGTCTCAATATCTCAAGTCTAATACTTTAAAGTCCCAAAAGCATGCTCATAAGCAATTATGTTATATTTTTCAAGCAAATATCCTAAATACAACATAAACACAAATCAGAGTATACTCAGAAGCATAATTAGTCCACTCATTAGGCTCTACAAGAACGAACTCCTCTAATACCATAATGTAACACCCTACTCACAGAGTCTTACGCTATAGTCATAAATCAAAGGTGGTAAGGCATCATGACACATAAAAATAATAAACAGACATATCACTCGAAGAATAATAACATAACCAGGAGCCTGTGAAGGAAAGATAAATAGAAATCGAGTGCAACATTCACACGCGAAATGATAACGTAAGAAACATCATATACAGAAGCAAAAGATATATACATACATATATATATATATATAGACACATACACACACAAGTTCACATTAAGATACATAATAATTACTAGTCTCGACCCGCAAAAAACAAGGCTGGCTAAACTATTACAAACTAGAAAGTGTACAAAGTAAGATGCTGTTTCTCCAAAATAAACATCTTTAAGAAAAAATATACAATAGAGTTTTCAAAAGTGGAGAAAATGCTAAGAGACAAAATAAAATCTCAAAAGAAAGTTCTATTCGCTTTGCCAACAGATATAAAACCTGAGAAATTAGTAAATAATTAGTAAATAAATTAATTATTATTTAAAAAATTAGAAAATAGAATTTTATAGTTTAATGAGGTAGATATAATTAAAATAAAAATTTTGACACTAATTTTAAAGAATTTGGCCCAAGATTGGGCTGAACGGGCCGAATCGAGCGAACCGGGCCCATGGGCCAACCCACTTACTTAAACACTGAGCATCAGCTTATTCTCTCTCCATTTGCATGCTAAAAACACTAAAGATTAGCCATATGAAGGGAAGAACACCTTCCAAATCCTAAACCCACACTTAGATAATCAAATCCACATAACATTTAATCTAGAGCTCCGATTGCCGCACTGTTTATAGCCACGCGACCGCATTGTCGAGCTCTACAAAGCCCATTTTATTGTAAGGTAAGGAAGTCACATTTTCTTCCTCAATTTCCTCCTTCCAAATTTTGAATTTGATGAACAATTATGTTAAAAATTATTTAATTTCGGTGTTTAGGATTGATTTAGCTTGTGGGTTTTGTCGAATTTAGCTTACTTGAGTTGTGGGCAAGGTAAGCATCCTTAACCTCGTAGTGGAATATCGATTTAATGAACTCTATGTTGATATTGGTGGTAATTATGATGTTAGATTGGAAATTGGTTGTGAAGTGGAATCGATTTGAGGATATGGAAGCTTGAGATAAATTTTGAAAGCTGGGTTCATTGGTGAGGGGCTGTGGTTGATAAGCTTGTGGTGCAGAAACACTCAAGGTCTTCCGAGTTTATCGAGAAATCGGCCAAGGTATGATTTCGATTTTTCATATCTAAAATATAATGTAATGTGAAAACTCAGGCTAGTGACCCTAGGATAGGAGTTGAATTGTTGATCTTGTTGATTCGTTGAGATGGATTGTATTGATTATCTGGATAATAGTTTTAGAGGGTGTGATTAATGTCCTTGTTGATGATGTATGTGATTTGTATATAATGATGATTGGTATGTGTAAAGGTTAGTGAGATTGTCCTTGACGTTAGTACCATGTTGGTGGTAAAGTTGATATTCTAATTGACATAAGTAATTGATGAATGTATATTATATATTGCTGAACTTGAAATTTTGAGTTAAGATTGATGAGAATTGGTAGGTTGTAGATCGGATGAGGAAGTTAGAAATGTTTCATGTTGAAATGGCTAAGGTTTGGATTGGTTTTAAAAGGATTGGAATTGGTATGTGTTGAAAAATGGAGGTTTCTGAAGTTTTATAAAAACTATGATTTTGGCCCAAATTTGGCGTGGCATAACTTTGTCTCCAGATCTCCGATTTTCATCAAACTTATTTAGAATGAAAAATTGGTCCGAGATGTTTACATCATTTGATAAACGAAGGAAAAATATTTTAAAACAAGAGAGTTATTCACGATCAAAGTTTGGGAGCAAAAACGGAGATTTTCAGTCTTAGCAGCTTTTTTGAGATTTCTGCTAAGCATGCGTATGTGAGAAATACATGCGATGCGAGCAAGGGAGTAGCATACGCGACCACCCATATTTAGGCGTTTGCATACGCACGGCAGGGGTGTTCCTACATATAGTCCCTTTTTTTATTGGAATTTTTATGTTTTTAAATGCTTTTCTCCAGCTTTCAAAATCTTTTTAACTCTTGTTAAAAGCCTAGTAGATGGGATTTGGGTAGTGAAGTATACTTAGAGCTGTGAGGTAGCTGAACCTTGATAGGGTAATAACTAGCAAGTGAAGAAAGATTGTGAATGGATGATGTAAGCTTAAAAGTGTAACAGAAATGCTTATTTGTAAATAAATGTGATTGTGGCCCCGGGTAGTAGGCAGTGTCGATGTCCACTTGCTCCGGGTATGAAATGGGGAAGAAGAATTATGAAAAATGAGTTTAATTATGGAATTTTAGATGAATGTATGAATATGATACCTGAGTAGTAGCAAGGATGGTGGTTCGTCCCGCTTGCTCCAAATCAAAGGCCTGAGATTTGTTAATTATGATTATTGTTTTAGACTGAATGAATGTATGTTTGAGATACCTGGTCAGTAGCAAGGATGGTGGTTCGTCTCGCTTGCTCCAAGTCAATGATTGTGACGCCCGGGTAGTAGTAGCATTAGTGAATTATTCCACTTGTTCCAGGTTGAGCTTCTAAACACCCGCCTAGGCAGTAGCAGAAGTAGTGGCTTAAATCCACTTACTTTGGGTTAAGTGGGTAGTAGTAAGGGGGTTGTAGCTCAAACCCACTTGCTCTGTAATGGGTGTTTCTGTCCATAGTTAGCTACCAGGACGTGTCGGGTTGGCTATATAACCGACAGATGATATCATCAGCCATAGGACAGGCATGCATCATATGTATTTATGTGCCTTGTTTGATTTTGATTAATTGGGCTTACCTATGTGATTATTATGCCTACTTGCTAAGTTTGCTACCTGTTGTAATTGTATTCTACTTGTGTTTGTCATTATCTGCTTGCTTGTCTATGTAGTTCTACCAGAGTTGGAGGTTTTGAAAAAAAATAGACGACGGAGGGTTTTCAGTTAGAGCTTAGTTAAGATTCAGAACCTTACATGACCTACCATTTCTGTGGTTTACAATTTATTATCTTTAAGTTTTATAATCTGTTGTCGGAAGTTCTAGGATCACCTTCATCTTTCCTGGGACATTATATGTTAGATATGTGGGTACTGTTACCATGCTGAGAACCTTTGGTTCTCACCCCATACATATTTTGTGATTTTCAGATGTAGGACATGAGGCACCTCGCTATGGCATGCTGGAAGCTTCTGATAGCGAAGATCTTTGTCATTTGGGGCTTTATTTTGGATATATGTATATATATGTAGCTACTTATAATCTCCACTACTTATATATTTGATGTATTAACTTCCTCTTAGAGGTTATTTTGGAGAAACAGGTTCTGTAAACTTTATATTTTGGGTTCTTTTAGGTTCTTTTATATATATGTATATATACTTATATGCTCTGGCTGGTTTATCTTTGCAAGCCAAGTCTTGAGCCTCAATATTTATATTTCAGAACTCCTTAGTATATAACCATGTTTAGTTTAATCTTATCTTGTTCTGTTTACCACTGACGTTGACGTGAGTGTTGCATTTTTTCTGTTTAACGCTTTTGTTTACAAACTTTCCTTCAAAGGCTCCTAGATATAGATTTTTTTCGACTATACTATATATATAATAATCTTTTAGAGGTCATAATACCTCACTACCTCTATCTTATGACTTAAGCGTAAGGCTCTATGTGGTAGGGTGTTACATTATGGTATCAGAGTAGTTCGTTCCTGTAGAGCCTAAGGGACGGACTGACTATGCTTCTGAGCATACTCTGTGTGTGTGTGTGTGTGTGTGTGTGTGTGTGTCTGTGCTATTTAGGATATCTAACTGATATACATAGCATAAAGTTCGTGAGCATGCATTTGAGGCTCTAAGGCACTGAACTTGAGATGTTGATATTGATCACCTTAATATCAATTGTTTAGTGTGAACATGGACCAAATAGCATCTCACAGATCCGATCAAGGTACTCAGAGAGAAAATTTTGTGGTTGAACTGACCCAAGGACGTCAAGGCAGAAACTCTAGTGCTGGTACAAGTAACGTGGGTTGACATTATAGGTCTATGACCCTTACTGGCTTCTTTAAGAGTGGTCCACCTCGGTTTAATGGGAATGTCAATGCTTTGGAGGCTGATCAGTGGTTTCGAGACGTGGTGAGGTTTTTGTATACTCAGCGTGTTCCTGAAGTGCAGTCGATAGAGATAGTAACTTATATGTTGGAGGGAGATGCTCAGAATTAGTGGCTGGAGCTATATCAGACCTTGCAAGTGAAGTTAACAGATATCCCCAGGAACACGTTTAAGACAGAGTTTTACGAAAAATGTTTTTCGCATGCAATCCACACTGCAAAGGAGTTAACGCTAACGCATCTGAAGCAGAAGCATATGTTTGTTGCTGAGTATACCCAGGAATTCAACAACTTGTGCCATTTTTCAAAGACTTGCCAAGGAAATCCAGCCGATTATGAAGAGTGGGTTTACGCTCAGTATGAACAACGGCTTCGAAGAGAGATCTTCAATTATATATATCCACAAAGGAGAATGAATTTCACTGAGTTGATTAATAAGAGCCAATTCGCAGAAGATTGCTCCATGAAGTGGACACTGCAATTGGTTTATGTTTTCGATGTGGCACACCAGGCATATGTCCAGGGATTCTTCGAGAGGGGGAACCACAGGTGCAAGTTGGCCACAACAAGACCAAGGTAAGTGTGATACCAGATACGTAAGTTGGATTTGCTCTGCTTGGAGCTGGAACCTCGCATTAAACTAGGTTGCATGACAGAGTTGAAGGTTTAGGGCTGGTAAGGTCAGATGTATAGTTAAACATGGGATCAAACTAGGAGTTAAGGCCAAGGGGAGTATTTCCAACCTTTTCTTAGTAACCGAAATTTTTTAGGGAGAAATTTTTTGTTAGGGGGTAGGATGTAAAACCTGAGAAATTAGTAAATAATTAGTAAATAAATTAATTATTATTTTAAAAAAATATAAAATAGAATTTTATAGTTTAATGGGGTAGAGCTAATGAAAATAAGATTTTGACACTAATTTTAAATAATTTGGCCCAAGATTGGGCCGAATCGAGCGAACTAAGCTTGTGGGCCCAACCCAGTTACTTAAACAATGAGCTTCAGCTCATTCTCTCTCCATTTGCATGCTGAAAACACTGAAGATCAGCCATATGAAGGGAAGAACACCTTCCAAAACCTAAACCCACACTTAAATAATCAAATCCACAAAACTTTTGATCCAGAGCTCCGATCGCCGCACCGTTTGTTACCACGCGACCGCATCATCGAGCTACAAAGCCCATTATATTGTAAGGTAAGGAAGTCACATTTTCTTCCTTAATTTTCTCTTTCCATGTTTCGAATTTTATGAATAATTATGTTAAAATTATTTAATTTTAGTGTTTAGGTTTGATTTAGCTTGCAAGTTTTTTCAAATTTAGCGAACTTGAGCTATGGACAAGGTAAGCATCCTTAACCTCTTGGTGGAATGTTGATTTAATGAACTCTATGTTGATATTGGTGGTAATTATGATGTTAGATTGGAAATTGGTTGTGAAGTGGAATCAATTTGAGGATATGGAAGCTTGAGATAAATTTTTAAAGCTGGGTTCATTGGTGAGGGAGTGTGGTTGATAAGCTTGTGGTGCAGAAACACTCGAGGTCTTCCGGGTTTCTCGAGAAATCGGCCAAGGTATGGTTTCGGTTTCTTATATCTAAAACATAATGTAATGTGAAAACTTAGGCTAGTGACCCTAGGATAGGAATTGAATTGTTGAAGTTGTTGAGTAGTTGAGATGGAATGTAATGATTATGTGGATAATGGTTTTAGAGGGTGTGATTGATGTCCTTGTTGAGGATGTATGTGATTTGTATATGATGATGATTGGTATGTGTAAAGGTTAGTGAGATTGTCATTGATGTTGGTACCATGTTGGTGGTGAAGTTTATATTGTAATTGACATAAGTAATTGATGAATGTATGTTATATATTGTTAAACTTGAAATATTGAGTTAAGATTGATGAGAATTGGTAGGTTGTAGATTGGATGAGGAAGTTGGGAATGTTTCATGTTGAAATGGCTAAGGTTTGGATTGGTTTTAAAATGTTTGGAATTGGTATGTTTTGAAAAATAGAGGTTTGTGAAGTTTTATAAAATCTATGATTTTGGCTCAAACATGGTGTGGCAAAACTTGGTCTCTACATCTCTGATTTTTATCAAACTTGTTTAGAAAGAAATTTGGTCCGATATTTTTACACCGTTCGAAGAAAGGAGAGAAAATGTTTTTAAACGAGAAAGTTATGCGCAGTCAAAGTTTGGGTGCAAAAATGGAGATTTTCGGGCTTAGCAGCTTTTTAAAGATTTTTGCTAAGCATGCGTACGCGAGGAACATACACGACGCGAGCATTCCATTCGGGTTGGAACACTCACGTACGTGAGCAATGTAACTGATAAACCCCATTTTTAGGGTTTATCTTGTATTGAATTTAGAGTATTTTGATGACCTTTTCTTGCATTTAACCTATGAATTAGCATGGTTTTGTAATCTCTCCCGTATTTGTGCTTAAGTGTAAAAACATGCCTTTTAAACCTTATTTTGATGAATTCTAATTCCACTTTGATTCCATAAGATGCTTTGATGTGTTTGCTAGTAATTCCAGGATTGAAATAGGCTAGGCATGGATCAAAGGGAGCAAGGAAGGAAGCATACAAGTGGAGAGAAGCATAAAAAGTCAAAGAAGTGAAATCAGCCAAGCACGCGCACGCGCACAAAGCGCTCGCGCGCACATTGCAGAATCGGCCAGGGACGCGCACGCGTACCGTGCGCGCACGCGTCGAAGTCTGTACATGACTTCATTAAAGCAGCACGTGCCTGGCGATCTTGGGGAGTTTCTGAACCAACTTTGGCACCAAAATGCACAAAAAGGACCAAGGATAGAAGGGGAAGCAATGAATCTATCATGGAGCATCATTAGTTTTAGTTTAGAGTAGTTTTAGAGAGAGAAGCTCTCACTTCTCTCTAGAATTAGGATTAGGTTTAGGTTAATCTCTCTTCTTAGATCTAGGTTTAATTCATGCTTTAATTCACTTTTCCTTTATCAATTCTTAATCTTCTCCTTCTGCTCTTTCTAGTTATGTACTTTAATTCTTGTAATTCTTCATTTTGTTTTGGATAGATTGTTGTTCCTTTGTTTTCTTTCAATAATGCAATTTGAGATAATTCATGATAATTGTTATTTCCTTGATTGTTGTTGTTAATTCATTTCAATAATTGTTGTTAGATTCTATTCTTGTTATCAATTTACTATGCTTTCCTTTTATACCTTCCAAGTGTTCGATGAAATGCTTGATTGGATTTTAGTGTAGCTTTTGTTCCTCTTGGCCTAGGTAGAGTAATTAGTGACTCTTGAGTTATCTAATTCCCTTGTTGATTGATGATTAGAAGTTGCTAATTGATTTGGATGCCTCTAATGCTAGTCTTTCCTTTAGGAGTTGATTAGGACTTGAGGAATCAAATTGATTCATCCACTTGACTTTCCTCTATGGTTAGAGGTTAACTAAGTAGGAGTAATGGACAATTTGTTATCAGAATTGAAGAGGATAACTAGGATAGGACTTCTAGTTCTCATATCTTGCCAAGAGCTTTGTTAGTTGTTAGTTTATTTTCTTTGCCATTTATATTTCTTGTCCAAAATCTTAAAAACCCCAAATATAACTCACAACCAATAACAAGACACTTCATTACAATTCCTAGGGAGAACGACCCGAGGTCCAATACTTCGGTTTATAAATTTTAGGGGTTTGTACTAGTGACAAACAACTTTTTGTATGAAAGGATTATTGTTTCGTTTAGGAACTATACTTTACAACGAGATTTCATTAGTGAAATTCTAAACCGTCAAAAATCCAATCATCAAAATGGCGCCGTTGCTGGGGAATTGCAATGGTGTTATGTTATTGGTTATTGTATATATGTGAATAGTGTGAATATGTTTGCTTTTGTTAGCTCTTACTAGTTTTAGGATTTAATTTTCTTGCTTCTTATTTGATTTTGTTTTCATTTTCCTCTTGCTATCATGAATTCTCACCTTGGCTATGGGCTTGGTTACAATTGTGTTGTAGGTAATGAGAACTTCAATGAGAATGTGTATCAAGAATGGGATAATCAAGGGTGGGAAGATCCATATGCTTATGATCAATCCTCATGGCAACAACCCCCACCAATGCACTATGAAGAAGAGCCATTCTATGATGCATATCAATCCAATGGCTATGGTGAATCTCCTTGTGACTTTCAAGAACCACCACCATATGCTTATGAACCATATCCTCAACATAACTCTCAACCATACTCACAAGCCCCTTCTTACCAACCACCTTCATATGACCCTAATCCATATCTATCCTACCAACAACCATATGAGCCATATGAACCACATATAGAGTCACCAGCATTCCAACATCAATATTTTCAAGAGTCATCCCCTCCACATTATTACCAAGGTGAACCACCTCCAATATATGAAAATTTTCAACTACAAGATGAATACTACTTTCCACCACAACCTCCCATGGAAGAATACTCATATCCATTGATCCAAGAGCCATATGATCCTAATCATATTATCCAAGAGGAACAAGAGTCAAGGGATCATCTCAAGGAAGCATTGGATCAATTTCAAGCAACCATGGAGTGTGTTGTGCAACAAGTAGAAAGAATGGAAAATATTAAACCACTACAACTTTACCAAGAAGAACCACCTTCCTATTATAAACCTTTTTCCCAATTTGATGAACCTTTCCACCCACCCCAATCTCTAAAGAATGAAACCCTTGGTGTTCTTGTTCAAGGGCAAGAAGAGATGAAAAGGGATGTGCAAAATTTCATGGCCGCCTTGGATGCGGTAACAAATCAATTAGCCTCCCAATGCTTGAACACTCAAGGAACTCCCATGGCTACATGTAGAGAATCAAGTAAAGAACATAGCATGAAGGAGAGATTGGAAACTCCGGTGGGAAATGAAGGAAGTTACTTTGTATTGGAACAATTGGAGGAAGCTTTAATTGTTGAAGACAAGGAAGAAGTGGTAGAAGACTTAGGAGAAGCGGAGCCTCCATGGGAACATAAACTTGAAGAAAACCCCTCCAAGATGATTGAAATTGATGCTAGGGAGGAAAGTGCACACCTTCCAAGGCATATTCCATATGAAGACTTGGATGGGATAGAGAAAGAATTGAGTTCCCTTGGTGATGAAGATCAAGCATCAAGTCTTAGTGGTGAAGAATCCTTTGAGCAAGAAGAACCTTCTCCGGTTGGGTTTGAAAGCGTTGAGGAGGTAAATTTTTCTCACCCTCCCTATTATGATTTAAGTAAAGGAAAAGGTTTAGATAAAATTGTTGAACAAAGGATTGAGATTAAGAGATCTTGTGAAGAGGTGGAAGTCCCTAGAAATAGAAGAACAAGGGGTGGTTATGCTTTGTCAAGATCTTTGGAAGCATCTTTGCCTAGGTTGCCATCTACACCTTCATTTGAGTGGATGAAATTCATTTCTATTAGCTTTATTATCCCAGTTGAATATAGTTTGCTTGAAACGGATGGCCAACTTAGGGAAGTTTGTGGGATGAAGCGTAAGTGGAAAAGGTTTTGTGGTGGGCGTTGTAAATCAAGGCTCATTATGGTTGATGTATCAAACATGAGATATGAAGGTCGGAGTAGTGCTCAAATAGATGGGTCTAAGAGGATTGTTGGCCACTATATAGAGAATTCACCTTACTTACCACCCGGATGGACTAATAATGATAATCAACTTCAAGACGGGTATGAAAATAAAGTGTGGGATCCCGGATTAGAAAAAGAGGATCAACATTGGGAGCCCCAAGCTTGTGAAGAACTCCATCAACACTGTACGCGCACGCGTAGACCCCCAATTCCTTCAATGTACGCGGACGCGCACGGTGCGCACCCGCGCCAATTCAGAAACGAGGATAACCCTAAGACGCGACAAGCAGTGCGTAGCAGCGCACACTTTCCTTCCCCCATCTTCTCTTCGTCGCCCCCATCCTCCTTCTCCCCACCGGCGATCGCCACCGGCGACCACCCTTCGACCATCGCCGACATCACTCTCCTTTCCATCCTCACTCTCTCGTTCATACACACACACCTGCTCTCTCACTTTCTCCCTCCGCCATAATTGCCGGCACACCTGCGCCGCCATGGACCTCCGCAGCCACCATCTGAGGCGGCTAATTTCTCTCTATTTCTGCAGCAACCCATTTTTGATTCTGCCCAGCTTCCAAGTTCCCATGCTTCCACTTCAACTCTGCTTTCTTATTTCTTCATTTTACTCTGAGTTCGCTGTTAATCTTAGTTAGTTAGAATGTAATTTCTGCATGCTAGGTTAGATAGATATAATTATTTTTAGGTAGCTAGGTCTGGATAGAGGATTCTAGGCCTGATAAGTGCTCCATTTGTGCATGTTCGTTGTTTGTTTACTTGGGTGTTGTATGCTGATTTTGGATTGCTATGTATGCAATTTGTGTTGCTGGGTTGTATTTCACTGATGCTGTGCTTACTTGATGTTGTCTTCTTGCTGCTTATGCTATGTTGCTATCTAGGAATGTCCAATTTTAAGCCGGGATGCTGCCCAATTTTCAAGAAATCTATTTTCATTTTAGTCTCTTTTGCAAATTTGGGCTAATTTCCGTTTCCTTTTGACTTTCGGGATTTGCACCAATCATTGTGAACAAGATTTCTATGTTTAGTCACGACTCTTCTTTTATTGAGCCCATATATCATCATACCACTAATCCACTTTCCTAACTCTCTAATCTCGTTAAACACTTACTTTTTACTCACATTTAACCCTCTTTAACCATTCTTTCAAGGTATGAAGATTTTATAGCTTAATGAGTAAGAGTTGTTGATTTCCTTAAAACTTTGATTTCTTGATTTACAGCCTTGTTTTCTGTCCTTACTTGCAAACCAAGTTTTCAAGTTTAGTTCACATCATGATTGCTTATCATCCATCTCATATCCTGAACATGTTTTCCTTGTTTCATGCTAAGTGCTTCATTGCTTATATTCTATCATACTTTTCAGGATGTCGGATAAAGGAAAAGCCATAGCCACTACGTCCAAGAAAAGAAAACATTCTACACCCTCTATTCCCTCCATTTACAAGAATTATGCTAAGAATCCGTTGAATGAGGAAGAAAAGGAAAATCAGTTGCTACCTTCTACCAATCCAACAAAGTTTCCCAATCTTTACTGTGAGCTTCGCCTCCAAAACTATCGGAAGACGAAGTTGAATATTGAGAAGAAGCTTGTCCTTCCCAATGATGTGAGACGTGCAATCACCACCCGTATCCTAGAATTGGGTATGGACTTTGTTGATAGAGATTTGGGAGATATCAACATTTCTTAGGTTAAGGAATTCTATTGCAACTTCTTCCGTCTTACTCTGGATTCAGTACAGCTACGGGTAGAGAGATCATGATTACCGAGACTGCTATTGAGGAGGAATTGCAGTGCCGACATCTTACTGATGGCACCTGCACTCATCAGCAGGTTGAGATAGCTATTCAGAGCACGACCATCGACTATGAGGCACTTAAGCGTGTGATTGGTTTACCAGATGCCACTTGGGTGATGGACTCGGGCAACACAAAGCCCAAAGGGATGCTCTTTGCTCATCTGACTAGGGAGGCCAAGACTTGGCAGATGATCTTCGCTCACTACGTCTTGCCCACCACTCACTTTTCTGAGATCCCTATAGAGATGCTACTTTTGATTGGTTGTGTTATGGAGGGAAAGGAGGTTTATTTTCCTCGATTGATTCGGCAGTGTATGTGGCGAGCACATATTCGTGGCCTACTCCCGTTTCCCACCTTGGTTACCAGTATGGCCGCCTTACCTGAGGTCCCCTGGTTGGATGATGATGTGATACCACCACCCCCAGATGACGATGACAAGGAGGTTCCTATTCTTTGGGGTGGCTGGGTGCACGAGAAGCCCCCGACTAGACGCCCATCTTGGGCTAGAGCAGTTGTATGGACGGCTGGACCTTCAGCCTCGACAGCAGCCCCATCCTCTTCTACAGCAGCAGCTCCATCTTCAGCACCTGAGCCGACTTACCTACGGGTTCAGCGTCTGTTTCGATTTCTGGAGCGTGAAAAGCGCCAGATCATGCGCCGACTGGATCGGATGGATCAGGCACTCATCTCCCTGGGCGCTGAGTTACCTCCGCTCCCAGACTCTCCAGCCTCCGATGAGCAGGATCATCAGGAGGAGGATGTTGATGAGCCAACTCAGCAGGATGCACCTCCAGCTGCACCTGACGCCACAGAGACTCAGCAGCCCCATGAGGAGCCGGTCCCACAGCCTCAGACAGAGTCAGCACCTACCGGTGTACCTACCCCTGATCCTTAGGTTTAGCATCGATGACGATGCTTAGTCTTAAGTGTGGGGAGGAGGTTGCCGGTGGCACCATGAGAGGACCGGTGAACATTTTCAGCTACTTCCTAGTTATCTTATTTTGCGCACTTTTGTATATATTTGATGCATCTGAGTTTATTTTGGATCTTACTATTTTAGTCCGTTCTAGATACTTTTACTGCTCATTTTGGATTTTAGGTATTTTGGATACTAGATGTTTTCCTCTTTAGCTTATGGTTGTGATTAGAAATTGTTTGTGAATTGTTAAAACTTAGTCACCTTTTTGCATGAGAAATTGGTCTTAAATTGAAAAGAAAGAAAGGGTAAACTAAGGAATTTTTGAATCTTTTCAATCACAAAAATGCTTAGTCAAATATTGAGATTTTCCAAGAAACTTAATTATAGGGCATAGGGCACCAACCCAATTGATTGAAGAAAATTTTTGGTGAAACTTGCTTGAATTCTTACTTTGTGAAGCATGTATTGAACTAAGAACACAAGCTTGTGAGACTTGAGCCTATTGATGTGGTTACATTTTATAACCACTTATTTTCCATTCTTGTGTGCAATTGTTCTCTCTCTATGATTGTGATCCTTGATTTGCTTGATTCTATATGTCCATTTATTTCTTGTATTCATGCATTTGTATGATTGAGGCCATTATTTCATTAGTCCATTTACCCAAATAGCCTACCTTTTACTCTCCATTGTTAGCCAATTTTGAGCCTATGCTTAACTAACTTGTTCTCACTTTAGCACATTATAAGCCCAAGGCAGAAAACCAATGAAAGTCCCTTGCTTGGATCTTTGATTAGCCTAGGCTAGTGAGAATGTTTATTATTCAAAGATGGTGAGGCTTGGGAACATTGGATGGGATAAAAAGGGTAGTACACTTTCATATTTAGGAATTGGGAATATATTCATGTATTGATTGAATGTATAAGACCTTATGCAATTGATGTTCTTGTACAAAGTATAAAAAGAAAAGAAAAAAAGAAGAGAAAAATAAAATGAAAATGAAAGAAAAAGAAATATAGAAAAAAAAGAGAAGAGAAAAAAAAGAAGAAAATGAAAAGAAAGCAACCAAAGGGGACAAAAAACCCCGAAGTAAAGCACAATAAAAGGGAATCAATGCATAAGTGTTATGAATCAAGGAATAGAATGCATGAATATGTAAGAGAAAAAGTGAAGAATGGGTAGTGGTGGGAATGTCTGTGCTAATCAAAGGTCTAAACTTTAGTCCACTTAACCATAAATGATCTTACCTTGACACTAACCCCATTACAACCTAAATGAAAGACCTCATGATGAATGTATGCATGCATTGAATAGGTGTTGATTGTTAGAAGAAAATCGAATTTTGGAAAGCATGATTAGAAAAGAATTGAGTGAATTAACCCTTAAACACTCGAGTGAATAGAGCGGATACACATCCGGTGAGGGTTCGAAAGTTCAATTACATGTGTTCACTCATATTATCTATATTCTTGCAAGCTTGAATTTCTTTTGATAAGTTTCAATACAATTGTGGTTTGGACTTAATTCCCATTGTCATAGCTCTTGTGCTTACACATGTTTTCTTTGGAATTGATTTGTTTGAACTAAACATTTGCATTCACTTTAGGTAGTTGCATCTAGATAGGACTCATATAGTTTAGCTGCATTAAATAAATGTCCTACCCCTTAGTTCCTTCTTATTTTAGCATGAGGACATGCTAAGGTTTAAGTGTAGGGAGGTTGATAAACCCCATTTTTATGGTTTATCTTGTATTGAATTTAGAGTATTTTGATGACCTTTTCTCGCATTTAACCTATGAATTAGCATGGTTTTGTAATCTCTCCCGTATTTGTGCTTAAGTGTAAAAACATGCCTTTTAAACCTTATTTTGATGAATTCTAATTCCACTTTGATTCCATAAGATGCCTTGATGTGTTTGCTAGTAATTCCAGGATTGAAATAGGCTAGGCATGGATCAAAGGGAGCAAGGAAGGAAGCATACAAGTGGAGAGAAGCATAAAAAGTCAAAGAAGTGAAATCAGCCAAGCACGCGCACGCGCAAAAGGCGCTCGCGCGCACATTGCAGAATCGGCCAGGGACGCGCACGCGTCGAAGTCCGCACATGACTTCATTAAAGCAGCACGTGCCTGGCGATCTTGGGGAGTTTCTGAACCAACTTTGGCGCCAAAATGCACAAAAAGGACCAAGGATAGAAGGGGAAGCAATGAATCTATCATGGAGCATCATTAGTTTTAGTTTAGAGTAGTTTTAGAGAGAGAAGCTCTCACTTCTCTCTAGAATTAGGATTAGGTTTAGGTTAATCTCTCTTCTTAGATCTAGGTTTAATTCATGCTTTAATTCACTTTTCCTTTATCAATTCTTAATCTTCTCCTTCTGCTCTTTCTAGTTATGTACTTTAATTCTTGTAATTCTTCATTTTGTTTTGGATAGATTGTTGTTCCTTTGTTTTCTTTCAATAATGCAATTTGAGATAATTCATGATAATTGTGATTTCCTTGATTGTTGTTGTTAATTCTTTTCAATAATTGTTGTTAGATTCTATTCTTGTTATCAATTTACTATGCTTTCCTTTTATACCTTCCAAGTGTTCGATGAAATGCTTGGTTGGATTTTAGTGTAGGTTTTGTTCCTCTTGGCCTAGGTAGAGTAATTAGTGACTCTTGAGTTATCTAATTCCCTTGTTGATTGATGGTTAGAAGTTGCTAATTGATTTGGATGCCTATAATGCTAGTCTTTCCTTTAGGAGTTGATTAGGACTTGAGGAATCAAATTGATTCATCCACTTGACTTTCCTCCATGGTTAGAGGTTAACTAAGTAGGAGTAATGGACAATTTGTTATCAGAATTGAAGAGGATAACTAGGATAGGACTTCTAGTTCTCATATCTTGCCAAGAGCTTTGTTAGTTGTTAGTTTATTTTCTTTGCCATTTATATTTCTTGTCCAAAATCTTAAAAACCCCAAATATAACTCACAACCAATAACAAGACACTTCATTACAATTCCTAGGGAGAACGACCCGAGGTCCAATACTCCGGTTTATAAATTTTAGGGGTTTGTACTAGTGTCAAACAACTTTTTGTATGAAAGGATTATTGTTTGGTTTAGGAACTATACTTTACAACGAGATTTCATTAGTGAAATTCTAAACCGTCAAAAATCCAATCATCAGTAACACCCCATTACTCTAAGCCTTACCTCTAGTCGTAAGGCAAAAAATAACAAAGTGCCACGTTAGTTCTAAAGCTCCAATAATATATATATATATATATATATATATATATATATATATATATATATATAGTAACACTAGAAGCCCGATGAAAGAATAAAAGCTCAATTTGCGTAACGTAGAATTCACATAACGCGAAGCGTTTCACACATAAAAAACTAAATGTATAGGTACAAACAGACAAGATATAATATATATAAAACCTTGTAGATAGCTCCAGAGTACACAAGGTAATAATTAAAATATGGAATGAGAACCGGAGGTTCTCAGTATATTAACAGTGCCCAATAAATAAGATGTAAGGTTCTGGGACGCCGAAGGCAATCCTAGAACTTCACACCAAACTGATATTCAAGCTTAACATAAATAAATTAATTAAACCATAAACCATTAGCAGGGTTATCTAAACTTAGGGAATTTCTAACTAAAACTAGTTACCGCTATCCCACAGCCTTCACCAATCTACCCTTCGTGTGATCCCATCTCCACCGCCTACCGAACCTCCTCAGCACCAGACAAACACAGATAATACAAGCAAGGAAAACACAGGTAGTATTCATTTATCACAATTAATTCAAGAAGTAAGTAGGTATATTATACAATTACACAAACTCAAGTAATCAAAGAAAACAAGCACATAAAAGATGCATATGATGAATGCCTGTCCTATTGGCTCGTAATATCACTTGTCAATCCGTAAATGCCAACCCGACACATCCTTCTGGATGTTGTCTTTTCTGCCACGCCAGGGAAATAATACCCTGCACACTCATGCAGTAGAGAGTCTACTACGTCAGGGATATAGGCCCCACACACTTCATGCAGCAGAGAAGGAAACAACAACAACTACTCATGCAACAGAAAAATCTGCCACGCGGAGATATAGGCTCCGCACACTCCCATATAATCCAATAATTTCCTCATTATTCCTTTCCAAGTTCCCAACTAATTATAACCATCACATCACCGATTTTCAACTTTTCAAATTTATCATAAGCATTCCCATTCCTCATAAATCTCTTCAATCACACACTTCACAACTCAACATTCACCAATTCAAGCTAGAAATTACACAAACATTCCAAACCTGTGTCACTTGCTCTAAACTCATAGGTAGCGTTTGGTTACTGAGACATAGACACTGAGACATAGACACAATGGTACACGGTGACACATGTCTGCTGTTTGGTTTGGTGAGACACGGATTTTCGAAGGACACGGGAGGACACGGATAGACACGGAGACACTAAATTTGTGTACCTCCAATTTGGTGAGACACTGAGACACAACTTGTGAGACACTAATTTTTTACTCTTTTACCCTTATTGAGTTTTTAAAATTTGTCTTCTTATCTTCCCAAATCTTTTTTTTTCTCTTTCTCTTTTAGATTCTACAACTAAATTTACTTTTCTATTTTTTTCAAAAAAATTTGTACATTTAATTTTTTTATTTATTTAAATTTTGATTAATCTTTGATAAATTCTGAACTTTAATTTTCTATTTTTTTAAGAATAATTATATATTTAATATTTAAATGATAATTTAAGATGGTATTAGAAGAAATAAAAAACTATTAGAAGAAATAAAAATTTAATGGTGATGGCATGCATTGTTTGGGATAATAGGTGTATTGTAATGGTGGTAAAACTTGTGGTTGAATGAAAGGTAATTTAGTCTTTTTTAAATATATGTGTCTTGTTTCTTATTTTTGCCAAACACAATACATAGACACAAATATTTTATGTCCATGTCTTTAATGTCTGTGTCTTTGTGTCTATGTCTCATCAAATACATCAACCAAACGGAGCCATAGCTAACAATACCCCTATTTATTCCTTTATTATTTTTCCCTTGATTCAAGACCCTAAAACTGGAAAAAAGGTTTTTAGTAAGTGTTACAGAAGTTTACAAGCTTGCCGAAAAGGTGAAACAGTTAAAAACAAGTTTTTTTATTGAAAAACAGGACAGCGTGCGTACGCACAGGGTTGTGCGTGCGCACGCCCAGGAGGATTTTCAAGATGTGTACTTACGCATAGAGGTGTGCGAATGAACAGGAGTAAAATTTCCAACTCTTCTCATTCGTACAATGCGTGCAAACACCCTCAACAGAGTGCACCTTCCAACGTGTGCGTGCGCACCAGGTTGTGTGTGCGCACAGCTTGCAAAACTCCATTGGTTGCGTGCGCACACAGAGCGTGCTAGCGCTCCCCACAGCAGCCATATCCCCGTGTGTTTGTACGCACAAGAGTGTGCGTGCACAAAGTTTTAAAAATACACAGGGTGTGCATGCGCGCACAAGGCTATGCGTGTGCACACAAACCAGAAATCACAAATTCTGCAGCATTCATAGAATTCAAATTTAAACACCAAATTTTGAATTGTCATAACTTCCTCTACAAAAATCCATTCTTTACAAACTTTATATACGTTTAAAGATTTTTCAATGAACTTTAATTTTAATCAAACTTCAACAAATTTTGAAAACTGAGGCTCAAGTTATGATCCGTCGAAGTTCACCAAAAACCTGTTTTTACCAAAAACATTAAAACTCTATTTTACCAAACCTCTCAATCCAAAATCAATTTCTCTACATCCAAACCAACCCTAATGTGTCTAAATTATATCCATTTGTCTTCCAATTCATTCTACACCTAAGATTTATAATCTTACCATTTTCACACCTAATCATCATTCAATCTATTAATCTCCCAGACCATATGCAACAACACTACACATCAATAATTCCTCATACATAAATACTTTACTTACCATCCAACATCATCATAATTAGTCATCCACCATCAATCATAGCTCAACATCAATAATGCATCCTCGTGCAACATTTATTCAAAATCAACACCATTAAATATCATCACCAACCACAAGATTCAAAATCCACAACCATCATCATAATATATCATCACCCATCATAATCATCAATATCCTTCAACAAGCATCATAAACATATATTATACATTCCAACAATCCCTATAATCCTACATCCAGTTTCTATCACAATAATGATGGAATTTCACTATAATCATTCTTGATTACATACACCAATTTTCCATAAGAACTACCCTTCCTATCTGGGACAAGTCCAGAATTCTAAACCCAAAACTGAACTTGACTTGGTCATTGCCAAGCTTCAACTGTAAAGTGCTAACCCAACTTACAAGGGGAT